>NC_090836.1:31475700-31779450 GCF_028021215.1 Eschrichtius robustus
ATTTACTTCCCCAATAATCCTATAAATTTGGTTTTTAAGTCATTTCCATTTTACTGATTAGGAAATGAGATTCCAAAAGTTGAAATAAGTTACCAAAAATAACATTACAAAAAGGGATAAAAATGGGATTTAAAGACATCTGACTCAATTCCGTTTTCTTGCTGGTATACTCTGCTGCCCCAAATTCTCATTAATCTTTAAATGCAACTTACTCATGGGAATGAAAGTATTTAGAAAGGTGCAGCCAGAAGTTTATACTTGACTCTGCTTATTTAAAGAGGAATAGGGGGAAATAACCAAAACAAGCTATTAAAATCTCCTTGAGAAGATAGCTTATCAATAACTTCAGCTCTAGAAAACTATTCCCAGGAAAAAAAGAATCACAGGTGTACTCAATTGTTTGCAAATAAGAATGCTCACATGAAGCAGATGAACAGTAACTTATTGAAATAAATTTTGGAAAATAAGAGATAAGTTAAATAAATATAGTATACCCAAATAATGGACTACAGCAGAGACATGGAAGGTTATATTTGCAAAAACTAATGACATCTTCATGATATAATATTACTAGAAAAGTGCAGAAGATAAATTGTATAGAATATATAGTACATTATACAATGTGTGTGAACTTACACACACACACAAGAACACACACAGAGGGACAGAGAGAGTATAAATGTGATGTTATACATGAGAGTATGTGGCTGAACCACACTGGCTCCATTTTGTCAGCTCCTTCTTAAGCTCCCAGGCCTACTCCCTTCCCTTCCATACACTGCACTTTATGGAGTTGCCTACTTTGTTTTTTGGCCTCAAAGTTCCTTCTCATTTTGGAGGATATTATTCAATACCTCTGCCTCCCAACAATTGGCAAGCCAGCCAGAAGACAGAAAATGAAACAGGCATGGGTAAAGGAACTATGTTAGGGGAAAGCCCATTGTCAGTGGTGGAAATCCCAGGATGGCCGGCTTTCTCCACGTGGGGAGATCTAGCCAAGTTTGGAATGCTTCAGGCAGGCACGTGAGTTTGGGGACACCCCGAAAACACCAAAAGGGTTGCTGGACATTCTAACCGAAACAATAGGGAAAAAGAAACTAAGGACGGAAATAGGTATGCTATGGCCTCTGCATTGGGCCCTGAGACTGATACAGAAAATGAGCTCCAACTCAGGTAGGAACTAGAAAAATCTAAAGAGGCCCCGGCATTAGAATAAGATCTACAAGTGGCTTGTTCATCTAGTTAGGATCTACTAGCCAAAAAGTTAACAACAACAAGAACACTTGGAGGTCAAGCTAAAATGACTAAAGTGGCTAAAATGCAAAGGCGGCACCTGTATTCACCAACAAAGTGAATACCATCATCTCACGGGAAGACTGGAATCCCAAATGGTAGGATCCAAGGTGTAATGATTCCTCTGAGTAGGAAGATATAATTGCTGAAGAGAAAGATGAGCCAAGGACTCATCCACTCATTCAAACAAAGACTCAGGCAACCCGTGAAGAAATATTTACCGCAGGTATGAAGGATTGCTTCTTACAGTCTTGTTCCTGGAGCTTGGTATGGCACCTTAATATCGGTTCTGGCACCTACGGTCAGTAAAGCAATAGCTCTGGTAGTTGCAATTATAGCAGCTCTCAGTGAAACAGAAAGAGTCCACCACCAAGGAAACAGAAAGGCAAACAAAAAATAAAGAAATAAAGGTGAAACAAAGAAAGGATGGAGAAAAAACAGAGAAAGGACCAACCCAGTTGACATGCAAACAACTTTGGCAGTATATAGGAGTAGCAAGGACTCCAAAGGAAGACATTGATAAGCAACCTAATTAAGTCCTGTTATCTTTGTGGAAAGCCCTAACAAGACAGTTCATTCCTCTGCCTACTGACCATAAACATGTGGCAATGGGTCCCAGTGTCCCACCGCTAGAAGTAGAACGCCAGGGTGGATCCCCTACAGGCAGAGAACTAGGGGTTGGGAAAACGTTGCCCTCTACTTTGTGTTGTGGGAGGTGACTGGAAGCCCCAAGTGGAATTGATGATTTATTGGACCTGCACGAACAGTCTTAGCACTGGTAGATACCACAGCTGAGTATACCTTACTGCATGACAACCCTTTTAAATTTGGGGGAGAATACGGGCTATAGACAGATACGGGGGCCAAACTATTCGAGTAAGACAAACCAGCTTTTATCTCCAAATTGGCTGTTTGCCCCCTGCCTGTTCCTCATATACATTGACCACATACCAGAATATATACTAGGTGTTGATGTTTCACAAGACCTAGATTTGACCACCACTACTGGAGAGTTCTGCCTTCACATCAGAGTGGTGAAACCCATGTTGGTGGGTCATGTAAAGTGAACCCTTGTCCATTTACCCTGCCAGATGGTTAATGTCAAAGAGTATAGGCTGCCTGGGGGCTATGAAGAAATTACTACTACAGTTAAAGAACTAGAAAATGTGGGAGTCGTTAGATCCATGCATAGCCCCTAAAATAACCCATTGCAGCCAGTAAAATGGCCTAACGGGACTGTTGACTAAAGAGAATTAAATAAGGTGGTTCCTCCCAACCATGTGGAGGTCTCCAATATTGCTACTATTTTAGAACATCTTTCCTCTGCACTGAAAACTTTCTATTGTGTGCCTGACCTCTGTAACCCCTTTTACAACATTCTTTTGTGTGCTAGCTCTCAAGATCAATTTGCCTTCAACTGGGATGGGAGGCAATGGACCTTTCAGGTCTTGCCTCAAGGTTATTTACAGTCCTGCCATTTGTCATAGTTTGGTCGCTCAGGACCTAGAAATCTGGTGAAAGCCCTACCCTGAGTTAGAATTATTTCATTAGATTGATGACATTATGTTGACCTCTGATGCCTTGTCACTCCTGCCCCGAACTGCTGCCTCTTTACAGACACATTTACAGAACTGAGGATAGGAAGTAATAAACACTGACAAGATCCAGGGACCTGGGCAGTCAGTAAAGTTTTGGGGTGTTGTCTGATCAGGTAAGACAAAAGTTACTCCGGCCTCGGTTATCGATGAAATCCAAGCCTTGGCCATGCCAGTCAATCAAGGAATTACAATCTTTCCTGGGGTCACTAGATTATTGATATCCTTTCATACCGCATTCAGCACAAATAATACGGCCCCTATAGTACTCTCTGGTTAGAAAGGACAAAAATGGGACTAGGACACCCACCTTCAGGAAGCTTTTGAAAAGGCTGAAATTGTAGTAAAACCGGTTTAGGCTCTGGGAGTACTTATGTGGGATGCTGCCTGTGAATTAGATGTTGACTCACACCTGAAAGGTTCTGGCTAGGGCCTGTGGCAAAGGCAGGAAAGGAAATGCATCCCACTAGGATTTTAGTCTCAGTTGTAGAAGGGACCGCAAGTGAGGTACAGTCTTACTGAAAAACAGCTCCTTGTAGTCTACCTGGCCCTGCAGCAAAAATAGAAGGCCTCACCATGGACTTACCAGTGTCTGTTCAAACTTCCCTCCCAGTAAGTGAATGGGTTAAGAACATGTTCCTTAAACCAAAAAGTGCCTGTGCCCAAGTAAGCACACTGCAAAAGTGGCACCCATACCTTCAACAAGGTAATGTGTACAATTCAAGCCTGTTGTCCGAGAAATTACATGCTCTCCTTGGGCCAGTGTCTTATGTGGATCTAGACATGGCCCCTCAGATACCACCCATCGCTCTCCCTCTCAGCCAAGTCAAAGAGAGAATCGGGACCACTCCTCCTGAGACATGGTTCACCAATGGCAGCAGTCAAGGCAATACCCCCACTTGGCCCACTTCAGCAGTTCGCCTGGATTTCAGTGTCATTTGGTTTGAAGAAGGCACAAAGCACAGCAGTCAGTGGGCTGAACTGGGGGCAGTATAGCTTGAGATCACTCATCAATCTACGCCACTCTATACAGCCACAGACAAGTGGGCTGTGTGAAAAGGACTGACCATGTGGATGCCACAATGTCATCAGGAAAGCTGGACTATCTTGGGACGGCACCTGTGGAGAGCTGACCTACAGAGGGACATCTGGATGTGTGCACACAACCCAGTGCTGCCATCAAGGTAAGGCATGTCTCTGCACATTCTCCAACTACACTGCCTGGGAACCACAAAGCAGACACCCTAGCCAAGGAGGGAGCTGTCCTCCTGGAAGAGTTACAGACTCCCTCGGACATGGCAAAGTGGCTTCACTGAAAACCGGGATAGACACTGAGGCCCCAACCACCTGGGAGATAGCCAAGATGTTATACCTCTCCATCAAATACACTGACTGGCAGGCAGTTGATAGGGACTGCCCCCACTGTAGCCTGTGGCGATGACCCCTGAGACATACTCCTGGTCACATCGGACGAGCACTAGCCCAGTGACCAGGTGGTAAGTGGACTATATCAGCCCCCTGCCCTTATCAGAAGGACACAAGTATACACTGACCTGTGTGGACACAGGTACCTGACTGATACAAGCCTTTCCCAGTAAGAGGGCAAATCGAACAGCCACTATTAGGGGCTTGACCAAGTTGGAAAATATGTACTGGGTCCCCATTCACACAGACAGCAACCAAGGGACCCATATCACTGGACGTGATGTAAAAGAATGGGCTGAAGCCCAGGAGATTTTATGGACCTTCCATCTGCCATATAACCCAACAGCCACAGGGCTGGTAGAAAGAATGAACAGGTTACTGAAAGAGACATTGAAGAAGCTTTCTCCAGACGGGTCTTTAAGAGGATGTTCTCCACCACTATTAGAAGCCATCTGGCTGTTAAACACTGAACCCACAGCAGGTCACATGTCTGCTTATGAGAGACTGACTGTGCCTGCTCTGCCAACTAGGGCCTTAAAGGTACAAGTGTTAGAAGGAGGACTGAGACCCATCTGATGGGATGTGGGTCTTATCCTAAGAATGCCACAGAACCTCCTACCTGGGGAGACTATCTTAGATTGGAGACAAATGGTATACCCCTCCCAGGTGGCTTGGCATCCTTATACCTTGGGGGTAAGGGCTAGGCCCTGGCATAGTATTTCCTCAATCTTTCTATCTAAGTGAAGGCCCAGCCATAACCAAGGTGATCTCCCCCATAGAAATCAAATGGGGGACTGAAGTAGGGCTTCTTTTATGAGCCCCTACTGAAGCCCCCACATATAATATCTCCCTGCCCAGTTCCGATGTAAAGGCACAAAATGTCTGGTATTGTCCTATGGGAAAAGTGTCAAATCCCAGGGTGATCCTGGCACATGGAGACCAAACTGCTACAGTGTTGTTTCTGAATGAAGATTTGTCTTTCTTGGTACCTTTAAAACACTTATCATCCTTAGCCTTTTCCTTCTCAGATTAGTGCCACCTACCTCCACTAATGCATTCTTGTCCTGGGCTACCACCTATGCTGACATCCACAACCACTCTGACTTCTGGGTATGCAGATTGCTGCCAATGTCTAGCTCTGAAGTAATGCCAGGGGTATTCTGTCTTTCAACCTTACATCACGGGGACAATGGGTGGGGACAGCATGTAAACTCCCGATATCTGGCTCTAGGGTATTCTCGGAAGAATGGTGGATAAGATCGTGCGGGCCATATAGATGTCAGGGGTGGAGCATGGAGCTGAACCATACTGGCTCCATCTTGTCAGCTCTATCGTAGGCCCGCAGTCCTTTCCACGTGACTAAGCTTTAGCCTAGCTCACAAAGGAATGCGCCCAAGCCAGATGAGTTCCCTATCAACTTTTACCCTTGCCTTCATCTAAAATGAAAGTTGGAGGAAGGCCTTTTGCTGAGGTAGATGGTTAATGGTCATGAGACCCAGAAGTGGGGTGGGTGCCCCTGGTTCCAGTATGTGTGGATGTGCTTCTCACTTGGTAGTCAGATTCTGTTTTTAACTTTGGTACCTTTAAATCCCCCGTACCCGTTTTGGCAGTACAAAGCACAGCTGTGAATGCCTCTGGATCTTCTGTTCGCCTGATCTTTCCTACCTGTATGTAAGTTACCCACAATAGACTTTATAATTGCACTTTATGGAGTTGTCTGCTTCATTTTTCAGTCTCAAAGTTCTTTCTCAGTTCGGAGGATATGATTCAATATCTCCGTCTCCCAACAGAAAGAAATGAACTAAATGCATATAGTTTGATGAAATTGTGGGTGATTTTTATTTTTTGCTTATATCTATTTGTAATTACTGAGTGCTTAATTAATGTGACAAGCAGTGTTTTAACTCATGTAAATGTACTAGCTTATGTAACCCTCAAAACAAAATAAGAGGTAGGGGCTATTGTTATCCCCACTCTACAAATGAAGAAATTGAGGAACAGAGAGATTAAGTAACTTTCCAAGGTTTCATAGCTAGCAAGTGTTAGAGCTGGTCTACTTCCACACTCATGCTCCTCAAGGCTAAGCAAACTGGCTCAAATAAGCAAGTGTTATTATTATAAAACAGGCTAACAAATGAATAAAACCCCTTTGAGATGGATTGTTTTTCTTCTCTGCCTTGAGTAAACTCAAATAGGGAATTCAGGCTTCTGACTATTATGCCACAAACAGCATACCTAAAAGAGCACAGCTTTAGCATCCTCTCCTATGGGGCCCTGCTTTGTGAATTGCTTCTAGACTCACATTCTCCACATTACAAGGCTGTTTTAAACACCCCAAATGCTAAAAAAAATGCAGTGCATACCAAACTATTGATAGAACAACAACATGAGTAAAGCTTTTCTCTGCTAAGACATACCTGGGCAACTCCCACATTGAGACTTCAAAAGCACTGTCCAAAAATGCCCCTAGGACAAATTTCTCTGAAACTCTGGGGTTAAGACAAACCCAAAAAAGCACTATTGGGTGAATACAATTCTGAACCACAGGACCTCAGGAACTGCAGAGCCAGATTATAGGCTGTTGTGGCCATGCCTGTCACATGCCTCATTAACAGGATAACAGGTATTCTAATTTCCCTAGCTTATAGTAACTTTATAATTCATCAGTATCACTTGAAAACCTATTTACAGGCTAATGTCCAACATTTTGTCTGACAAAAGAAGGGTAAAGTGTGTCTAAGAGATAACCAATGTGGATTGGAGTGGAGCCACCAATTGTGTTTGAACACTTGGATTCTCTTTCACCATAGATATTCAGAACATCATCAGTATCTGTTTCAAACTGGATCACTTCCCACTGGACCAATCAGATTCTGTCTCTTGGAATTGAATTTGCTTTCCCCAGTGCTCAATTAATCACTAAATGAGTTGGAACGGTAACACATAAATTTGCAAAGTACATCCCACTAGTGGATGGAAAAACGAAAAAAATCTTCAAAGTAAAAGAAGAATAAAGATGTGGAAAGGACTACATGAAAAGAAGAGAAGAAAAAGTATACAAAATTTCATCCATCTTCTTGTTTCATTCACAATACACTTGCAGGCTGCCAAAACCTTTCATGGATTATAAAAGATCACATAACCCCACTTATTATAGTAAAAAAGTAAAACCAGAGACCTAGCAGAACTTGACACTACCATTTCTAATAGTGACAACCTGACAGCAGCAGTAATTTTCCTTTGTACATGCTTTATCTTTTACAAAAGGCCTATAAACAGTGATGTGCAAGTATGTTAACAACAGATTTCCCCCCAAAAAGCTGAATGTATGTGTGTGTTGTATGTACATAATTTATTATAAATTTAACTGATATAAAGTATGTGTAGCTGAGCAATTACAAATAATAAAATATATACAAATAATACTTTTATTGTAAATTCTATAGAGCCAATTGATTCCCACAGAATGTCTTAAGCATAGACAACAACTAAACAATATATCAAACCCTGATTTGTAGTGTTTGCCACTTTCCATGATATAAATATTCCCACCACAGTCAATTTCAAGCTACCAAATGTGATGTCACTGAACATGGATTGAGATAAGATGGGCAGTAGCACATAACTGCATAATATTTTCAACCCACAGATTTAAGAAACAGAGCATAGATGATAGTAAAGAATCTAGATAATAATAAAATGTAGTTACTAAAATAATTAGAAATAATTTTTGAGTATGTCTTAACTTTGTCTTTAATATAATTTAATTATAGACTTACATAAGTTAAATTTTTAAAAATCTCTGTATTTAACCACTGGCACACGAATTCCTATTTCAATCCCATTTAAGCCAGTTCCAGCATGCCATTGAAACGTATACTCCTAGCACCTTACTGAGGCAGGTACTGTTAATCCAAACCAAGTAACTACAGTCAGAGTCACTAGCTCATCAAACAAGTAAATTAAAATGTTTAGTGTATAGGGAAATGGTAAAAAAAAGCCTGGTACAAAATGTCCAAAAGACAATTCATAAGCCTTGTGTAATATGAGGTGTCTGAGAAGTCAGCAGTGCCAGGAGAGCCTAACAACATCTTGTCAGCAAGTTGAGAATGAATCACCAATGGCCCTATCCAAAGCAAAGAGAAATTTCTGACTACCACTCACATACTAGGTTCAGAGTTGATTTATTCATAGATTTGTTCATTCCATCAATATTTTTCTTTTAATTTAATGTATATAAGCAGCACATGGAAAACTTGTTATAAGTACAGACTCCTGGACCTTAGTCCCAGAGATTTTCATTCAGTAGATCTGGTGTGGGGCCTAGGGGTTTGTATTTTAACAGGCAAACCCCTCTCCCCATGACAGATGATTCATTCAGAGGATTACAGCAACCAGCATTTACTGACTATTTATTCTATGCCAGGTTCAGAATGTGTAGATACGAAAGAGACAAAACTTGTCCTCAAGGAGACTACAGAGACCAAGAATTATAACTATAATATTGGTACATACCAGCTGCTTTGAGAATACAGCAAAATCCAGCTTGGAAGAGGGGTCATGAGAGAAAATGATGTTTGATCTGAGCCTTGAAGAAGGAGAACAAGCTAATCAAGAAAAGAAGGGGAAGAGAGGAAGGGACGTTCAGGGCAGAGAACAGCATGTGCACAGCCACATAGGCAAAGAGAGTTTGGCCCAATAAGACAACAGCACATGCTTTGGGACTGTACCTCTTATTAGTGTTCTGTAGCCACATTTACCTGGCCCCAGTTTTCGCATATAGTAAGCACGTATTTGTTAGACTATGTTCAGTCACAGAGTTCATGCAAGGAGTGGTGGGAGATTAGGCAAGACAGTTATGGCCAGGTCAGGAAGTGCTTTTTAGAATTCCTAGTACAAAGTAGGAATTACTTTTCCACTTTGTATTCTTCCTTCCACACTAGATTTTAAAATTAGTTTTATCACCATTACAAGATTATTGCTTTGAAAGGATTTACATGTGATACCTAACCTACAAAATCTAGAAATATAGACTGCCCTCCCTGCTTTTATACTTGATAAGCTAATTTCTCAATCAGAGAAAATGACAAAAATCATCAAAACAGTGTGTGAGAAATAGTGCAACAAACCAAGGTCCCAGGGAAAACAGTTAATTACTGCATATTATTTTTCCCATTGGTTTTAACATTATTCTATGTTAATCTGTTTTCAGAATAAAACAGGAATGTTATAAATGTTACTTTATGTTTCTAAGGTTGTATCATTTCAGCTATAGACACTTTAATTAGGTAACCCAATAACTTAAAAATCTTAAATGTTAAAAAATTAACATAATTTTAAAAATGAATGCAAGAAGACCTAAATAATGAGTAGAAGGTTAGGTCAAAGAGTAGGAACTTATCTCTACATAAATATAGCTAGAAAATTGTACTTGTCACTCTAACACACCAACTTTGTAGCTACTATGGAAACACCACGTATACTGCCCTTTCTCTCATACCAACCATGCCAATCTGTCTTGTCTCCACTCGAGCCCCATCTCCTCTTTGCAGCATATTCCAAGTATTCTGTTCCACAATGATCTCCTCTCTACCTGTGAATGAACCTCATCTTTGGATTTAGTCCTATGTTATCGTGTGTTATATAATCTAATATTATATTTATCTCCCAACCAGATTTTACGTTTTCAGCGAACTTCTCTTGCATTTCTCATGGAGCATGGCATAGGGCTAAACATATAAGACACTCAAACACTTCCATAAGTTAATAGACAAAATGATTTCCATTAATTGTGTTTAGCTTCAAGCTTCAATTGCTGATTTTCTCACCTCCCTCAAAATGAAGATGCAAACATCATAAAACTTTTACAAAGTCTTAGATTGGACACAGTGAAAGGAGGTTATCAAAAGGGTTGTCAGCAAATCATAAGAAGTCTTCAATATGAAAAGGCAAGGTAATTCCTTGCTCTGCTTGCCCATAGTAAGGCTAAGGGGTCTACAGCTGCGCCTTGTTGCTAAGTAAATCAACCAGGAAATACGCTTTTTATACATATCAAAGAAGAAAGAGAAAGAGGGAACAGGTATCTCAAGGTCACCTCTATCCTTGTATCCTTTAACCAATTTACTGAAGTTCAAAAGAGAAGGACTATTTACAGAATTCCATAGCTGAATCATATATAATGCATTTATTCAATATATGCTATTTCCAATATCATAATAATAACTAACATTTTTTAACACTTTCTTTTGTGTCATACATCACGTTAGTATTTTTCAGATATCATTTTATTAAACTCTGGTAACACCCTATATAACATAAATACCATAATTATCTTCATTTTAGACATTAGAAAGCTTAAAGACTTGCTCCAAGGCAACAACACGAGTAAGTCACAAAGCCAGAATATATAACCAGGTCTCTTATGCCAAAGCCCAAAAGACACCACCATCTATCATTACAAGATCCAATTATCAACAGTATAAGTACTATAAGTACTTGGGTTCTCTTTCAGAACTTTTTTTTTTCTATTTGAACATTTAAAAATTAAAAACAATACATAAATCAGTGGTATTTAAAAAGGCTGAAACAAGGGGATCTCCAGGTTCTGAGGTAGCAAGCTGAAAGAAACTGGCTTAAAGCCAATTGACTTCAGGATTCCCAGTACTACATCC
Organism: Eschrichtius robustus; assembly: GCF_028021215.1. Lineage (NCBI taxonomy): Eukaryota > Metazoa > Chordata > Mammalia > Artiodactyla > Eschrichtiidae > Eschrichtius > Eschrichtius robustus. The sequence continues at coordinate 31,486,685 of NC_090836.1, forward strand.
ATAGCAAACAAGCATCAAAGGGAGGAAAAAAACAAAAAAAAAAGCAGTTAAATACGGACCTTATTGGCAGAAAGACCAGCTAAGGTAAAATTTCCCCATCACCCCTAAAGAGCTTATGGGGAATTCAGATTTAATTTACATTTGCATTCATTCCATGTACAGGCCACATGCCATTCAGACTTGCAGGATGTTTAGCAGAGAATAAGAACTCTAGAAAATTCTGTTATTGTAGGACTTTAGGCTATGCATTATCTGCATACATTAATAACCTCCCTCTAGCCTGCAAAGCTAGCTTCAGAGAAAAGAAAAAGGCCTAGAAATTAAGGTCTAAAACGAATTTTCCATACAGTTTCACTTGTTCAATTGACAGAAATCTCAGGCAGCATTTAAAGCAGTGACCACAATAAGGCAAAAGCTTAATGTTAGCAACCGCTTTCAGAATTACTATTATGGTCTGAGGTCACTTAAAAGGAAGCAAGCAATCATGGGATATAGTTTCAGGGATAGCTACTAAGGCTATCTATCACCTATCCCCTAATACCTCGGGGGAGGGGAGTGTTGATGCTTGAGTTTCCACCAAAAAAAATAAATAAATAAATCATTCCTTTGGCTTTTAAGCTTAGTCTTGTGACAATGCAAAATTAAATACCACTGGGTTGATAGCAGTTTATGCCTCGGGGCTTATTTACATCGAAGATTACCCATGTTTATTAGATTTCTTCAAGATTTTTTCCTTTTTTTGCTAAAAAAAGGAAAGGGAGGATTTGAGGGCATTAAAAACAAGCGAAAAGTGGACAGGTGAGAAGAGCTTTCCACTGAGAAAGATCAAAGTATGCAAACAAGGGAGTGGGCTCCAGTCAGTAGTATAATTTGCAAGTTCTCTCTCTCCTTCTGTTGCCATTACAAATTTAGTGTAGTCTGTCCATCTCTTTCTCAAAATCTTCTGCAATATAGCAATTATGCTGCTTTATTTACAAGGAAACTGACCCAAAGAACATCACGCAAAGGAGTTTGAAATGTACAGCAGAGTGTAGGTTGTTACACACACTCAAATGTATCCACTTGCAGGCAAAAAGTCTTGACTTCCCACATTTTAGGTAAGGCTGCAGCCGAAATCTCCACCTAGAAGGCCAAAGGCAAAGAGCCCGGGGGGCGGGAAGCCAGCTGGATGGCTCCAGGAAGTGGGTGGGGAGGAAGCTCCGGGGTTTGGAGCCAACCATGCCGACAGCAGGTTTGCACACGCCTACCAGAGGGAGTCCTGGGCCACTGCGCGCATTGCTCACAAGCGCTTTTGGCAATGCTGTCCCATTCGATTCCTGTCATCACCCAACCCCACAGCTCGGGTGTGCGACGTGATAAAGGGCTTGTAAAGTGGGCGGCGGCCAGGGGTTCCCGCCGCTGAGTCACAGCCCAGCCAACTTTTACAGCATTTCCCAGAAAGAAAATGAAGTCTCAGTCCCGTAGCCCACACTCGCTCCTAGTTGCGGCTCTCCGCTCTGTCACTCGACCCGGCGGTGACTCGAGACCCACAACTGGGCTATTTCCCACTCACTGTGCAACTTCACACCCGCGCAAAGCCTCGGGGTACCCTGAGCGCTTGCCAAGCGCTACCGACCGGGTAGATGGGAGGGCAGAAGGAGGGAGGGGAAGGGCTGCGTCCTCACCTGCAGGACACGGACACCTCCACTCGTGTGGCCGGGATGGCCGCGCTCAGCTGGTTTAAATCCCCGAGGCCCGCGGTGCTCGTGTAGCGGCTGTCCATCTTGGAGGTAGGCGCCGTGGGCTTGTCTGGCGCCCACATCCAGAGCTCCGGCCGACTGAGGGCTCCTAGCCCAGCTCCCGACAGTCGGGGTTGGGGGTTGAGGGTGGAGGCAGAGGAAGAAGGCGGAGGCAACTCGCGGGAAGTGGGAGGGAGGGGAGAGGCGGACCTCAGTGCAAAGCCGCGAGGCAGCAGCAGGCCAGGCCTGCACAAGCTGAAGCTGCCGGGGAAGTGGCGCACCGTGCTTTCAGCTTCCCTGCCCCCTCCTTGCCGGCAGCAGCCCCGGCTGAGGACTCTCCGCGATCCTTTCCCGGCTCTGAGCGTCAGGCTCTGCGGAGCCACCGGGCAGCCTGGCGGGATAGGTAGCAGCAAACCCAGAACCCAACCGTCTAGTAGAGCAAGCCCAGCCCGGTTTGGAGTGCGGTTAGGGTTTTGTCTCCGCCTCTTCACACCCACGCCAGTTCCTAAATCCCGCATCATAAGCCCACCCCTTCCCATCCAGCGGTGATCCTCACCTCGCCCTCGGAGTCCACGGAGGTCCCCCCCACTACGCCATAGGACAGACGAGCCGAGTCCCCGCTTCTGGACTGTCCACCCTCGTCCGCTTAAGGATTGGGGAGGATGAGACGGACTTGGGGACGATCTCACGGACTTGGGGACGATCTCCAACCTTATGTATGCGGTGGTAAAGTAACAGGTCAATATATGGAACAAGACGAGAGCAGGGTGGACCTAAGGTGGAGGGGAAAAAAACTATATGGGATTTAAAGGAGCCATCTGGTTTCCCTCTTCCCTCAGTTCTTCGGAACATGGGGGTCTAAAGGTGACAATCCTTCTACCTTCGGGGCTCTTCTGCGCCCCCTCGTTTCCAAATGCATGGAAGTTACGTTCTAAAACCTGAATCACAACCACAAAACACACCTCCCTCACTCCGACTCCCACCCGGCAGGACCTGAATGAACCTGGGCGGATAAAAGCAGAACTGAGCCGGAATGAGCGCCGTGTTTGGAAACTGGATTCTGGGGCCGCCAGACTTGTGCCAGGATGCAGAAGCTGCAAAGCCACGGGAGGTACCCACCGCTCCCCTCCATTACAGCGACCTTTATTACAGGCACCTTCCCTCCAGCGTCACCCGAGCGCCTGAGGGTCCCCAGACGCTCACCACCAGGGGGAGACAGAGATCAGGACGCGGAGTACCGCGAAGCAGGAGAGGGGGTACTGGGGGGACGGAGGGTTATGGGTATCCACCTTCCTTTAAAGCGCCAAAGCACTGAGTTGCCCGCTGGCAAGACTAACTCAGGGAGGAACTGTTTTCGTGATTTGAGGACCTACCCTACATTGGTTTTAACATTTTAATACAATTGGAGCCACCTGCGTAGAGAATCTATAGAGTTGCAGGCGAGGATGTGTGGGTGCAGTCTTGAGGCTTTGCGCTGCCAAAAATCCTTCCCACGTTTCATTCTTGGTTTCCTTTCCTGATCTCCCCACCCACCACTTGTCACACTTTAGAGTTTTCTGTTTCCCTTTCCCTATTGGAAAATGCCCTAAAACTCCAGACATTTCTGTTATGCTGCCCAAAATTAGCTTGGGGGAAGAGACCTAAGTATATTTTTTAAGCTAACCGTAATTTTATTTTATAGAAGCCTACTGAAGAAATAAAAGTAAGACCTGCTCTGTGTCTAGTAATCATGAAAATATGTGTTAGGTGAGCCGACGCGGATTGTGAAAGAATTCACAGAAATATTAGCAAGAGAAGAAAAGAAAGTTTTTATTCACTTTCCAAGGGAGGAAAGGGGCCAGACTCATAGAGTAGCATCGGCACCGAAGGGTGGAGGTTTGAGCCTTTTACTGGGCTTCACAAGGCAAGGTGCAGGAAAAGGGGGTGGGTTTATGTCTATTCTGGTCCACAGCAGTACCCGGGCCGGCTGTGTCTCTGTAGGATGTGGTTTTTCAGAGAACAGACTTGCAGTCTTCAGTAATTTCCAGTTCTTGGGTGTCTGAAAGGGACTTAATAGGGGCCCTTGACAGGTGTTACTCCATTTTGAATCAAGTTAGATGGGTTTACAATATGTTCTTGTAAAATTCTTAAGAAAGGCACCTTTTAAAGACTTTTTAAAACATCTTTATTGGAGTATACTTGCTTTACAATGTTGTGTTAGTTTCTGCTGTATTACAAAGTGAATCAGCTATATGTATACATATATCCCCATATCCCCTCCTTCTTGCATCTCCCTCCCACACTCCCTATCCCACCCCTCTAGGTGGACACACAGCACCGAGCTGATCTCCCTGTGTGATGCAGCTGCTTCCCACTAGCTATCTATTTTACATTTGGTAGTGTATATATGTCAATGCTACTCTCTCACTTCGTCCCAGCTTACCCTTCCCCCTCCCCGTTTCCTCAAGTGCATTCTCTACGTCTGTGTCTTTATTCCTGTCCTGCCGCTAGGTTCGACAGAACAATTTTTTTTTTTTTTTTAAGATTCCATATGTATGTGTTAGCATACAGTATTTGTTTTTCTCTTTCTGACTTATTTCACTCTGTACGACAGACTCTAGGTCCATCCACCTCACTACAAATAACTCAATTTTGTTTCTTTTTATGGCTGAGTAATATTCCATTGTATATATGTGCCACATCTTATTTATCCATTCATCTGTCAATGGACACTTAGGTTGCTTCCATGTCCTGGCTATTGTAAATAGTGCTGCAATGAACATTGTGGTACATGGCTCTTTTTGAATTATGGTTTTCTCAGAGTATATGCCCAGTAGTGGAATTGCTGGGTCATATGGTAGTTCTATTTTTAGTCTTTTAAGGAACCTCCATACTGTTCTCCATAATGGCTGTACCAATTTACATTCCCACCAACAGTGCAAGAGAGTTCCCTTTTCTCCACACCCTCTCCAGCATTTACTGTTTGTAGGTTTTTTGATGATGGCCATTCTGACAGGTGTGAGGTGATACCTCATTGCAGTTTTGATTTGCATTTCTCCTAAAGGCATTTAAAGGATTTCAAGGAATGTAGGGTTTGTTCTATGAAAGTTCTTAATGTTAACTAGTTATCATTGGACAATCATATTCAGATAAACATCTAACTGTAGAAGAGTTGTAAACTGCCATTTTCCCTGTTAGATAAAAGAATTTTAGAATTTCATCTTTTTTTTTTTGTAATGTCTGAAACATTTATATTAACATATTTCCATACATATTTCCATACAAATACAAGATTTTTAGAAATTTCATGTAATGTCTGAAACATTTATATTAACATAATTCCATACAAATAACCCAATGAAAGTTTAGTATTAGTTGTTTTGTTTGTTTGTTTTTTTATACTGCAGGTTCTTATTAGGCATCAATTTTATACACATCAGTGTATACATGTCAATCCCAATCGCCCAATTCAGCACACCACCATCCCCAACCCACCGCAGTTTTCCTCCCTTGGTGTCCATATGTCCATTCTCTACATCTGTGTCTCAACTTCTGCCCTGCAAACCGGCTCATCTGTACCATTTTTCTAGGTTCCACATACATGCGTTAATATACGATATTTGTTTTTCTCTTTCTGACTTACTTCACTCTGTATGACAGTCTCTAGATCCATCCACTTCTCAACAAATGACTCAATTTCGTTCCTTTTTATGGCTGAGTAATATTCCATTGTATATATGTACCACATCTTCTTTATCCATTCGTCTGTGGATGGGCATTTAGGTTGCTTCCATGACCTGGCTATTGTAAATAGTGCTGCAATGAACATTCGGGTGCATGTGTCTTTTTGCATTACGGTTTTCTCTGGGTATATGCCCAGTAGTGGGATTGCTGGGTCATATGGTAATTCTATTTTTAGTTTTTTAAGGAACCTCCATATTGTTCTCCATAGTGGCTGTATCAGTTTACATTCCCACCAACAGTGCAAGAGGGTCCCCTTTTCTCCACACCCTCTCCAGCATTTGTTGTTTGTAGATTTTCTGATGATGCCCATTCTAACAGGAGTGAGGTAATACCTCATTGTAGTTTTGATTTGCATTTCTCAATAATTAGTGATGTTGAGCATCTTTTCATGTGCTTTGTGGCCGTCTGTATCTCTTCTTTGGAGAAATGTCCATTTAGGTCTTCTGCCCAATTTGGATTGGGGTGTTTGTTTCTTTAATATTGAGCTGAATGAGCTGTTTATATATTTAGGAGATTAATCCTTTGTCCGTTGATTCATTTGCAAATATTTTCTCCCATTCTGAGGGTTGTCTTTTTGTCTTGTTTATGGTTTCCTTTGCTGTGCAAAAGCTTTGAAGTTTCATTAGGTCCCATTTGTTTATTTTTGTTTTTTATTTCCATTATTCTAGGAGGTGGATCAAAAAAGATCTTGCTGTGATTTATGTCAAAGAGTGTTCTTCCTATGTTTTCCTCTAAGAGTTTTATAGTGTCCAGTCTTATATTTAGGTCTCTAATCCATTTTGAGTTTATTTTTGTGTATGGTGTTAGGGAGTATTCTAATTTCATTCTTTTACATATAGCTGTCCAGTTTTCCCAGCATCACTTATTGAAGAGACTGTCTTTTCTCCATTGTATATCTTTGCCTCCTGTGTCATAGATTAGTTCACCATAGGTGCGTGGGTTAATCTCTGGGCTTTCTATCTTGTTCCATTGATCTATGTTTCTGTTTTGGTGCCAGTACCATATTGTCTTGATTACTGTAGCTTTGTAGTATAGTCTGAAGTCAGGGAGTCTGATTCCTCCAGCTCCGTTTTTTTCCCTCAAGACTGCTTTGGCTATTCGGGGTCTTTTGTGTCTCCATACAAATTTTAAGATGATTTGTTCTAGCTCCGTAAAAAATGCCATTGGTAATTTGATAGGGATTGCATTGAATCTGTAGATTGCTTTGGGTAGTATAGTCATTTTCACAATGTTGATTCTTCCAAACCAAGAACATGGTATATCTCTCCATCTGTTGGTATCATCTTTAATTTCTTTCATCAGTGTCTTATAGTTTTCTGCATACAAGTCCTTTGTCTCCCTAGGTAGGTTTATTCCTACGTATTTTATTCTTTTTGTTACAATGGTAAATGGGAGTGTTTCCATAATTTCTCTTTCAGATTTTTCATCATTAGTGTATAGGAATGCAAGAGATATCTGTGCGTTAATTTTGTATCCTGCAACTTTACTATATTCATTAATTAGCTCTAGCAGTTTTCTGGTGGCAGTTTTAGGATTCTCTATGTATAGTATCATGTCATCCACAAACAGTGACAGTTTTACTTCTTCTTTTCCAATTTGTATTCCTTTTATTTCTTTTTCTTCTCTGATTGCTGTGGCTAGGACTTCCAGAACTATGTTGAATAATAGTAGTGAGAGTGGACATCCTTGTCTCGTTCCTGATCTTAGAGGAAATGCTTTCAGTTTTTCACCATTCAGAATGATGTTTGCTGTGGGTTTGTCATATATGGCCTTTATTACGTTGAGGTAGGTTCCCTCTATGCCCACTTTCTGGAGAGTTTTTATCATAAATGGGTGTTGAATTTTGTCAAAAGCTTTTTCTGCATCTATTGAGATGATCATATGGTTTTTATTCTTCAATTTGTTAATATGGTGTATCACATTGATTGATTTGCATATACTGAAGAATCCTTGCGTCCCTGGGATAAATCCCACTTGATCGTGGTGTATGATCCTTTTAATGTGTTGCTGGATTCTGTTTGCTAGTATTTTGTTGAGGATTTTTGCATCTATATTCATCAGTGATATTGGTCTGTAATTTTCTTTTCTTGTAGTGTCTTTGTCTAGTTTTGGTATCAGGGTGATGGTGGCCTCATAGAATGAGTTTGGGAGTGTTCCTTCCTCTGCAATATTTTGGAAGAGTTTGAGAAGGATAGGTATTAGCTCTTCTCTAAATGTTTGATAGAATTCACCTGTGAAGCCATCTGGTCCTGGACTTTTGTTTGTTGGAAGATTTTTAATCACAGTTTCAATTTCATTACTTGTGATTGGTCTGTTCATATTTTCTCTTTCTTCCTGGTTCAGTCTTAGAAGGTTATACCTTTCTAAAAATTTGTCCATTTCTTCCAGGTTGTCCATTTTATTGGCATAAAGTTGCTTGTAGTAGTCTCTTAGGATGCTTTGTATTTCTGCGGTGTCTGTTGTAACTTCTCCTTTTTCATTTCTGATTTTATTGATTTGAGTCCTCTCCCTCTTTTTCTTGATGAGTCTGGCTAATGGCTTATCAATTTTGTTTATCTTCTCAAAGAACCAACTTTTAGTTTTATTGATCTTTGCTATTGTTTTCTTTGTTTCTATTTCATTTATTTCTGCTCTGATCTTTATGATTTCTTTCCTTCTGCTAACTTTGGGTTTTGTTTGTTCTTGTTTTGCTAGTTTCTTTAAGTGTAAGGTTAGATTGTTTACTTGAGATTTTTCTTGTTTCTTTAGGTAGGCTTGTATAGCTATAAACTTCCCTCTTAGAACTGCTTTTGCTGCATCCCATAGGTTTTGGGTCGTCGTGTTTTCATTGTCATTTGTCTCTAGGTATTTTTTTTATTTCCTCTTTGATTTCTTCAGTGATCTCTTGGTTATTTAGTAACGTATTGTTTAGCCTCCATGTGTTTGTGTTTTTTACGTTTTTTTCCCTGTAATTCATTTCTAATCTCATAGCGTTGTGGTCAGAAAAGATGCTTGATATGATTTCAATTTTCTTAAATTTACTGAGGCTTGATTTGTGACCCAAGATGTGATCTATCCTGGAGAATGTTCCGTGCGCACTTGAGAAAAACGTGCAATCTGCTGTTTTTGGATGGAACGTCCTATATATATCAATTAAATCTATGTGGTCTATTGTGTCATTTAAAGCTTCTGTTTCCTTATTTATTTTCATTTTGGATGATCTGTCCATTGGTGTAAGTGAGGTGTTAAAGTCCCTCACTATTATTGTGTTACTGTCAATTTCCTCTTTTATAGCTGTTAGCTGTTGCCTTATGTATTGAGGTGCTCCTATGTTGGGTGCATATATATTTATAATTGTTATATCTTCTTCTTGGAGTGATCCCTTGATCATTATGTAGTGTCCTTCCTTGTCTCTTGTAACATTCTTTATTTTAAAGTCTATTTTATCTGATATGAGTATAGCTACTCCAGCTTTCTTTTGATTTCCATTTGCATGGAATATCTTTTTCCATCCCCTCACTTTCAGTCTGTATGTGTCCCTAGGTCTAAAGTGGATCTCTTGTAGACAGCATATATATGGGTCTTGTTTTTGTATCCATTCAGCCAGTCTGTGTCTTTTGGTTGGGGCATTTAATCCATTCACGTTTAAGGTAATTATCGATATGTATGTTCCTATTACCATTTTCTTAATTGTTTTGGGTTTGTTTTTGTAGGTCCTTTTCTTCTCTTGTGTTTCCCACTTAGAGAAGTTCCTTTAGCATTTGTTGTAAAGCTGTTTTGTTGGTGCTGAATTCTCTTAGCTTTTGCTTGTCTGTAAAGCTTTTGATTTCTCCATCAAATCTAAATGAGATCCTTGCTGGGTAGAGTAATCTTGGTTGTAGGTTCTTCCCTTTCATCACTTTAAGTATATCATGCCACTCCCTTCTGGCTTGTAGAGTTTCTGCTGAGAAATCAGCTGTTAACCTTATGGGAGTTCCCTTGTATGTTATTTGTCGTTTTTCCCTTGCTGCTTTCAATAATTTTTCTTTGTCTTTAGTTTTTGCCACTTTGATTACTATGTGTTTCGGCGTGTTTCTCCTTGGGTTTATTCTGTATGGGACTCTCTGTGCTTCCTGGACTTGGGTGGCTATTTCCTTTCCCATGTTAGGGAAGTTTTCGACTATAATCTCTTCAAATATTTTCTCTGGTCCTTTCTCTCTCTCTTCTCCTTCTGGGACCCCTATAATGCGAATGTTGTTGCGTTTAATGTTGTCCCAGAGGTCTCTTAGGCTGTCTTCATTTCTTTTCATTCTTTTTTCTTTAGTCTGTTCCACACCAGTGAATTCCACCATTCTGTCTTCCAGGTCACTTATCCGTTCTTCTGCCTCAGCTATTCTGCTATTGATTCCTTCTAGTGTAGTTTTCATTTCAGTTATTGTATTGGTCATCTCTGTTTGTTTGTTCTTTAATTCTTCTAGGTCTTTGTTAATCATTTCTTGCATCTTCTCAATCTTTGCCTCCATTCTTATTCCAAGGTCCTGGATCATCTTCACTATCATTATTCTGAATTCTTTTTCTGGAAGGTTGCCTATCTCCACTTCATTTAGTTTTTTTTCTGGGTTTTTTTCTTGTTCCTTCATCTGGTACATAGCCTTCTGCCTTTTCCTCTTGTCTATCTTTCTGTAACTTTGGTTTTTGGTCCACAGGCTGCAGGATTGTAGTTTTTTTGCTTCTGCTGTCTGCCCTCTGGTGGTTGAGGCTATCTAAGAGGCTTGATGTGAGGCTCTGGTGGTGGGTAGAGCTGACTGTTGCTGTGGCGGTCAGAGCTCACTAAAACTTTAATCCACTTGACTGTTGATGGGTGGGGCTGGGTTCCCTCCCTGTTGGTTGTTTTGCCTGAGGCAACCCAACACTGAAGCCTACCTGGGCTCTTTGGTGGGGTTAATGGCAGACTCTGGGAGGGCTCACGCCAAGGAGCACTTCCCAGAACCTCCGCTGCCAGTGTCCTTGTCCCCACGGTGAAACAGAGCCACCCCCCGCCTCTGCAGGGGACCCCCCAACACCAGCAGGTAGGTCTGGTTCAGTCTCCCCTAGGGTCACTGCTCCTTCCTCTGGGTCCCGATGCGCACACTACTTTGTGTGTGTCCTCCAAGAGTGGGGTCTCTGTTTCCCCCAGTCCTGTCAAAGTCCTGCAATCAATTCCCACTAGGCTTCAACGTCTGATTCTCTAGGAATTCCTCCTCCCGTTGCCAGACCCCCAGGTTGGGAAGCCTGACGTGGGGCTCAGAAGCTTCACTCCAGTGGGTGGACTTCTGTGGTATAAGTGTTCGCCAGTCTGTGAGTCACCCACCCAGCAGTTATGGGATTTGATTTTACTCTGATTGCGCCCCTCCTACCGTCTCACTGTGGCTTCTCCTCTGTCCTTGGACGTGGGGTACCCTCCTTGGTGAAGTCCAGGGTCTCCCTGTCAATGATTGTCCAGCAGCCAGTTGTGATTCTGGTGCTCTCACAAGAGGGAGTGAAAACACGTCCTTCTACTCCGCCATCTTCAGAATTTCATCTTTGACTCTTCTTTGTGCATAAAGTAAGTTGCCCTGTTAGATTAGTTATTTGAAACCAATGCAAAGTATTTATTGGACGTTTCCATGAGGAAGTGACATTTTAGATAGGCCATAAGGGATGAATAGGAGTTTGACTAAATAATGTTGGAATAAAGAAGATGTGTATATATATCGATATATATATATATATATATATATTTCAAGCTTCAAGGAGGAGAGGTGCATAGTAAGGTAGAATGGTTCAGGGAAGGCCATGTGATTGAATTATAGTGAATGTGGATCCCCTTTAGTAATATGAGCTATATAAGTAATTTAAAATTATTACTTGACAGATAAGTGGCACTCCTTGGAATGCTACTTTGGGTAGCTTACATGAGAAAATAGAGCTAGAGAGTTTAAACCATCATCACCAAATTATTATTATCACCCTAAGCATTATTACTTTTTATAAATGTTTTCAGTTGCCAAATTTACCTAAAGTTTCTTCAAGTAGCTTTTCACTAAATCTGCTAATTCAGAGAGTTTGATTTTTCAAAGCCGCTGTAAGAAATCCATTTTTAAGAATGAATCAGAAAAGACAGGCCTAAAGAATTCTCCAACTTATTGAAAGAATATAGGAAAGTAAACATTCTTATAAAAGGATTATAAAGTCTAAAATATTTTGCTTGTACAGGAGCCTTCCTAAATGCCCAAAATAGACTAGATTGTAGTACAATACCTTTTACCATTAACTATCATATTTAGAATAATGATTGTGTGAAAACTTGCTTAATACCTATTGCCCCTGCTAGACTTTGGATTTCAAGAGCATAAGGAGCATATCTTCTTCATTGATTATCTCCTCTGCCCAGCATACTGACTGATGTGAGTCAGGTGTTGTGTGGCCAGCAACTGTTGAAAGTATCAAAATTTTCTTTGATATATTGAGTTCAAGTGAGAGCTGAGCACTCAGGTGGAATGTACAACAGGCATTAGGAGCTATGGTGAGGAAACAGGATTGTTCAGGTTGGAGTCAATAGCTTAGAGTTAGAGTTGGAGCCAAGCATATAGATGACACTCCAGGGAAAAAGGAAAAAGGAATAAAAATAAGAATCAAGTAGGATGAGCATCCACTCTGGAGAAAAGAAGACAAGGAAGGGTCCCACCAAGGGAGTGGGTGGGGAAGAAGCACTTGAACAAATAGGAGAGAAAAAACCCAAGATAAAGATACTAAGGAAAAGGAAGAAGAGGCTTTCAAGGAGAAAGAGACCAACAGGATCATTGCATCAGGTGCTGCCGAGGCCACATTACTGCCCTGTTTTATTTTCTGGCTGTGGGCTTGCCTCATTCTCTTTCTTGGACAATTACCAGTATTACAGAATACTCTAAAGATTTTCAGTTATTATTCCAGGTCTGTTTTTCAGACTCTTCTGCTGCAATGCTCCTGGAAGCTCACCTTTAGCCCTACTTTACTTCATTGAGCCTGAAGCCTACCCTATTCCAGAAGTCATCAGTGCAAAAAATAGGTATCTAGTAAGCAATTGCATTCCTGAGGACCTCATACAGAAACAATGGCATTTTATGGCCATAATGTGTAAGGAACTAATGCCTAATTTTCAAACCTGATTTAGACCTTTCCTAGAGCAGGGCAAATAAACATTAATTAGTATGTGGTCAGAGCCTACTCTGGTTTCTTTCCTGCTTGGACAATTAGAATGTGCAACCATGGATAAAAATGAAAGTTTTGTTGGAAACTGGAGGGACACACACAGAGAAAAGTATATAAATCTTAAGTATTTAATAACTTAGTGAAATTAACATTTGGGGGGATAACCCAGCCTTTTGATATATTTTAAAATAGTTATTTCAAAGAGACAATGCTAAAATTTTGCTGAAACTTTCCCTAACTGCCCAAGAGATTTGGTAAGAATTTTGTAATTCACAAAACTCGTTTTCATACCTTAATAATTGCTGTTAAATTTACCATGATTTGTCACAGTAGATGGAGTATTTTCTATTCAAGTTCAAATAATTAAACCATCGTGTTTCTCAAGTGAGTCTCTTAGAATGTTGTAAGGTTAATAGAAATAAACATGGGGTTTTAGTTGTTAGATGTTCAGGAAAAGTTCCCACAGACATTGAAAGTGATAATTTTGTTTTAAAAAGAAGGACTTTAGTTATTTATTCTATGAAACTGTGTTGCAGTTCAGTTTTTGCTTTAATGAAAGATAATTTATGGCATTTATTAAGCTCCTCCTTAGTTAAAATTCATCTACCAAGAGTAGTCCAAGGAACAATTATCTTTAAGTTTCAACATCATAACATGTCCCTGTTTTTGCCTATTGACGTTGAGGGACCAAACCCCCATAGATACTTTTGCCAAATAGCATTGATGCTGCTAAAGAGATTCATAGTAGGAAAGCATTCTGTTGAGACACACATCTTAATGACTGGCGTCAAGTTTGTGTATTTTGTGGTCTTGTTTTGCAAATATAGACAGTAAAATAAAGTAAAGCATTAGCCCACTTAAGTCACTGTGTCTCTGGACTTTTCAAATGCTATTCTGATCAGTCCATGTTATTGAAAATTATCTTGGTGAATTAGGAGATTTGAATTTTAGAGTCCTACATTTAACTCAGCAATAGTTTACTAATGAAGTAATTTGAGACTTCCTTTAAAAACACTATTTTAGGGTGTTAAAAGTTCAAATATTGAGGAGTCAGGATGGCGTATTAGGAGGACATGGAATTCACGTCTCCTCACAACTGGGGCACCTACCTGTCAGCGGTGGGGGACCACAGACACCTAAGGGGACGGAAGGAACCCCCAGCGACCAGGTAGGATGTGGGACTTGGGGGGAGTGAAGGGGGAGGAGAAGTAGAGGCAGGACAGGACTGGCGCCCCTGAGGGGCAGCTGGGGGAGGGGAAGGGATGCCACCCCCGAAGGGGGAAACTGGGGAACCATTGGGAGGGCAGAGGATCAAAAGGGAGCATGGCCAGGTTTCCCCTGCCCACTTGGACCCCCAGGAGCCTGCTGAGATACCAGGCCTGATGCTCTGCCCAACAAGGCCCCCTCCACCGCCTGGGTCCTGAGGGAGTGGGAGGGACGGAAGGGGGAGCAAAAGTAAAGGTCGGACCTATGGGACCGGCACCCATGAGGGGCGGCTGGGGGAGGGGAGGAGTTCATACACCCAGCGGGACCCACCCACAGTTAGGGGTCCAGCGGCAATGGGGGAGATCCTGGGGGAGACGGTGAAGGAGGGGTGTGAAGGAATAGAAGGGAATGGGGCCAGTGCTTTACCTGTCCACTTAGGCACTAGGAAGCCTGTTGGGCTCCCGGGCCTAATCCTGTGCCCTCAGAGCCTCCCTCCTGCCACGCAGAGCCCAAGCCCCACTCCTACACCACCACTCAGGACCCCACCTCTACACTCGGAGATCCCCTCCAATGTGCTGGGCCTAAACACCACCCACACAACCTCACCCAGGGCCCTACCTCCAAACTCGGGAACTCCGCACCCCACAGGCCCTCCTTTCCGCCTGCTGCCCCTCCCTTACTGCACAGATCGTAAGCAGAGACCCTGCCCCATGCTTGAACTTCGCCCTGCCTAGACCCCACCCCATTCTCAAACGTCACCACCCCCACCCGCCTAAGTTCCACCCCATCTGAAACCCCGCCCCTGCCTAAGTTACACACCTGCCTAAACTACACCCCAAGAGCAAAGGCTTTTTTTTCTTTTCTTTTCTTTCTTTCTCTTTTAGACTAGGGTTTTGTTTTACCTTGTTGATTCATTGTTGCTGATTCTATTTTTATTTTTCCTAAAAAATCATTTATTTCTATAATTTTTTTTTATTCTTTATACTTTGTTAGTGATCTCTCCTTTTCACTTGTTCCCCCTCCCCCTCTTTTTTTCTTTTTCTTTTTTCTGTTGTGGCTTTATTTTACATTGTTGCAGTTGTTTCAATTATATTTTATTTTTCCTAATATATTTTTTATCTTTCTAATTTTATTTTGTTTTTTATTCTTTGATATTGTACTCCTCCTTTTTTTCTTTCTTCTTTTTTTCTTTTTTAACCACACCACAATACTTGCAGCATCTTGGTTCCCAGACCAGAGGTTGGGCCCAAGCACCTGTGGTAGGAGCTCCAAGTTCAAACTGCTGGACTAACAGAGAACCTCAGACCCCAGGGAATACCAGTCAGAGTGAGGCCTCCCAGATATCCTCATCTCAGCACCAAGACCCAGCTCTATCCAACTGCCTGCAAACTCCAGTGCTGGATGTCTCAGGTCAAAAAACCAGTAGGACAGAAATACAGCACCACTCATCAAAAAAAAAAAAAAAAATGACAAAAAAATGTGTGACAGATGAAGAAGCAAGTAAAACCTACAAACTAAATAAATGAAGACAAAATAAGCAACCTACCTGAAAAAGAATTCAGAGTAATGATAGTAAAGATGATCAAAATTCTGAGAAACAGAATGGAGAAAATAAAAGAAACAATTAACAAGGATCTAGACAAACTAATGAGCAAACAAACAGTGATGAACAACACAATTACTGGAATTAAAAATACTCTAGAAGGAATCAATAACAGAATAACTGAGGCAGAAGAACAGAGAAGTGAGCTGGAATATAAAATGGTGGAAATAACTACTAAAGAGCAGAATAAAGAAAAAAGAATGAAAATAATTGAGCACAGTCTCAGAGACCTCTGGGACAACATTAAACACATGAACATTCGAATAATAGGGGTCCCAGAAGAAGGAAAAAAGAAAGGGTCTGAGAAAATATTTGAAGAGATTATAGTGGAAAAGTTCCCTAACATGGGAAAGGAAATAGTCAATAAAGTCCAGGAAGCACAGAGAGTACCATTCAGGATAAACCCAAAGAGAAACACGCCAAGACATATATTAACCAAACTATCAAAAATTAAATGCAAAGAAAAAATATTGAAAGCATCATGGGAAAAACAACAAATAATATACAAGGGAATCCCCGTAACGTTAGCAGCTGATTTTTCAGCACAACCTCTATAAGCCAGAAGAGAGTGGCAGGACATATTTAAAGTGATGAAAGGGAAAGACCTACACCAAGATTACTCTACCCAGGAAGGATCTCATTCAGATTTGAGAGAGAAATTAAAACCTTTACACACAAGCAAAAGTTAAGAGAATTCAGCACCACCAAACCACCTTTAAAACAACTGCTAACGGAACTTCTCTAGGCAGGAAACACAAGAGATGGAAAAGACCTACAATAACAAACCCAAAACAATTACGAGAATGCTAATAGGAACATACATATTGATAGTTACCTTAATCGTGAATGGATTAAATGCTCCAACCAAAACACATAGACTGGCTGAATGGACAGAAAAACAAGACCCGTACATATGCTGTCTACAAGAGACCCATTTCAGACCTAGGGACACAGACAGACTGAAAGTGAGAGGATGGGAAAAGATATTCCAGGCAAATGGAAATCAAAAGAAAGCTGGAGTAGCAAATCTCATCAGACAAAATAGACTTTAAAATAAAGACTATTACAAGAGACAAAGAAAGACATTACATAATGATCAAGGGATCGATCCAAGAAGAGTATATAACAATTGTAAATATTTATGTACCCAACATAGGAACACCTTAATATATAAGTCAATAATTAACAGCCATAAAAGGGGAAATCTACAGTAACACAATAATAGTAGGGGAATTTAACACCCCACTTTCACCAATGGACAGATAATCCAAAATGAAAATAAATAAGGAAACACAAGCTTTAAATGATACATTAAACAAGATGGACTTAATTAATACTTATAGGACATTCCATCCATGAAAAACCAGAATACACTTTCTTCTCAAGTGCTCATGGAACATTCTCCAGGATAGACCATATCTTGGGTCACAAATCAAGCTTTCGAAAATATAAGAAAATTGAACTTGTATCAATTATCTTTTCCAACAGCAACACTATGAGATTAGATATCAATTACAAGAAAAAGACTGTAGAAAATACAAACAAATGGAGGCTAAACAATACATTACTAGATAACCAAGAGATCCCTGAAGAAATCAAAGAGGAAATCAAAAAATACCTAGAAACAAATGACAATGAAAACACGATGACCCAAAACCTATGGGATGCAGCTAAAGCAGTTCTAAGAGGGAAGTTTATAGCAATACAATCCTACCTCAGTAAACAAGAAAAATCTCAAATAAACAACGTAACCTTACACCTAAAGCAATTAGAGAAAGAAGAACAAAAAACCCCAAGAGTTACCAGAAGGAAAGAAATCATAAAGATCAGATCAGAAATAAATGAAAAAGAAATTAAGGATACAATAGCAAAGGTCAATAAAACTAAAAGCTGTTTCTTTGAGAAGATAAACAAAATTGATAAACCATTAGCCAGACTCATCAAGAAAAAAAGGGAGATGACGCAAATCAACAGAATTAGAACTGAAAATGGAGAAGTAACAACTGACACTGCAGAAATACAAAGGATCATGAGAGATTACTACAAGCAACTATATGCCAATAAAATGGACAACCTGGAAGAAATGGACAAATTCTTAGAAGACTACAACATTCTGAGACTGAACCAGGAACAAATAAAAAATAAAAACAGACCAATCACAAGCACTGAAATTGAAACTGTGATTAAAAATCATCCAACAAACAAAAGCCCAGGACCACATGGCTTCACAGGCAAATTCTATCCAACATTTAGAAAAGAGCAAACAACTATCCTTCTCAAACTCTTCCAAAATATAGCAGAGGGAGGAACACTCCCAAACTCATTCTATGAGGCCACCATCACCCTGATACAAAAACCAAACAAAGATGTCACAAACAAAGAATACTAGAGGTCAATATCTCTGATGAACACCGATGCAAAAATCCTCAACAAAACACTAGCAAACAGAATCCAACAGCACATTAAAAGGATCATATACCATGATCAAGTGGGGTTTATCCCAGGAATGCAAGGATTCTTCAATATACGCAAATCAATCAATGTGATACACCATATTAACAAATTGAAAAATAAAAACCATATGATCATCTCAATAGATGCAGAAAAAGCTTTTGACAAAATTCAACACCCATTTATGATAAAAACTCCCCAGAAAGTAGGCATAGAAGGAACCTACCTGAACATAATAAAAGCCATATATGACAAACCCACAGCCAATATCGTTCTCAATGGTGAAAAACTGACACCGTTTCCTCTAAGATCAGCAACAAGACAAGGTTGTCCACTCTCACCACTTTTATTCAACATAGTTTTGTACGTTTTAGCCACAGCAATCAGAGATGAAAAATAAATAAAAAGAATCCAAGTTGGAAAAGAAGTAAAGCTGTCGCTGTTTGCAGATGACATGATGCTATATATAGAAAGTCCTAAAGATGCTACCAGAAAACTACTAGAGCTAATCAATGAATTTGTTAAAGTAGCAGGATACAAAATTAATGCACAGAAATGTCTTGCATTCCTATACGCTGATGATGAAAAATCTGAAAGAGAAATTAAGGAAACACTCCCATTTACCATTGCAACAAAAAGAATAAAATACATAGGATTAACCTACCTAAGGGAACAAAAGACCTGTATACAGAAAACTATACAACACTGATGAAAGAAATTAAATATGATACAAACAGATGGAGAGATATGCCATGTTCTTGGATTGGAAGAATAAACATTGTGAAAATGACTCTACTACCCAAAGCAATCTACAGATTCAATGCAATCCCTATCTAACTACCAATGACATTTTTCACAGAACTAGAACAAAAAAAAAAAATCACAATTTGTATGGAAACACAAAAGATGCGAAATAGCCTAAACAATCTTTAGAAAGAAAAATGGAGCTGGAGGAATCAGGCTCCCAGACTTCAAAATTTATTACAAAGCTACAGTAATCAGGACAGTATGGTACTGGCACAAAAACAGAAACATAGATCAATGGAACAGGATAGAAAGCCCAGAGATAAACCCACACACATAAGGTCACCTTATCTTTGATAAAGAAGGCAAGAGTATACAATGGAGAAAAGACAGCCTCTTCAATAAGTGGTGCTGGGAAAACTGGACAGCTACATGTAAAAGAATGAAATTAGAACACTCCCTAACACCATACACAAAAATAAACTCAAAATGGATTGAAGACTTAAATTTAAGACCAGACACTATAAAGTATTAGAGGAAAACATAGGCAGAACACTCTATGACATAAATCACAGCAAGATCCTTTTTGACCCATCTCCTAAAGAAATGGAAATAAAAACAAAAATAAACAAATCAGACCTAATGAAACTTAAAAGCTTTTGCACAACAAAGGAAACCATAAACAAGACGAAAAGACAACCCTCAGAATGTGAGAAAATATTTGGAAACAAATCAACTGACAAAGGATTAATCTCCAAAATATACAAGCAGCTCATGAAGCTCAATATCAAAAAAACAAACAACCCAATCCAAAAATGGGCAGAAGACCTAAACAGACGTTTTGTCAAAGAAGATATACAGATTGCCAACAAACACATGAAAAGATGCTCAACATAACTAATCATTAGAGACATGCAAATCAAAACTACAGTGAGGTAACACTTCACACCAATCAGAATGGCCATCATCAAAAAATCTACAAACAATAAATCCTGGAGAGGGTGTGGAGAAAAGGGAACCCTCCTGCACTGTTGGTGGGAATGTAAATTGCTACAGCCACTATGGAGAACAGTATGGAGGTTCCTTAAAAGACTAAAAATAGAACTACCATATGACCCAGCGATCCCACTACTGGGCATATACCCTGAGAAAACCATAATTGAAAAAGGGTCATGTACCACAATGTTCATTGCAGCACTATTTACAATAGCCAGGACATGGAAGCAACCTAAGTGTCCATTGACAGATGAATAGATAAAGAAGATGTGGCACATATATACAATGGAATATTACTCAGCCATAAAATAAACGAAATTGAGTTATTTGCAGTGAGCTGGATGGACCTAGAGTCTATCATACAGAGTGAAATAAGTCAGAAAGAGAAAAGCAAATACCGTATGCTAACACATATCTATGGAATCTAAAAGAAAAATGGTTCTGACGAATCTAGGGGTAGGACAGGAGTAAAGACACAGACGTAGAGAATAGACTTGAGGACACAGGGCGGTAGAAGGGTATGCCGGGATGAAGTAAGAGATTAGCATTGACCTATATACACTACCAAATGTAAAAGAGATAGCTAGTGAGAATCAGCTGCATGGCACAGGGAGATCAGCTTGGTGCTTTGCGACCAACTAGAGGGGTGGGATAATCAGGGTGGGAGGGAGATGCAAGAGGGAGGGCATATGGGGATATACGTATGCAGATAGCTGATTCACTTTGTTATACAGCAAAAACTAACACTATAGTGTAAAGCAATCATACTCCAATAAAGGTGTTTAAAAAGACACTAATTAATTAATTAAAAATTTTTTTCAAATAGTTTTTAGAAATTCAGTGTTCATGTGTTACACTCGGAAAGTTATTTTATTTTTGCAAAAGCAATCAGATAGATTTCAGCACTTTTAAAAAAAAAATATTGGCTATATTCTCTGGGTTGTGTAATACATCTTTGAGGCTCTTTTTTAAAAATTTTATTTATTTTATTTATTTATTTTTGGCTGCATTGGGTCTTCGTTGCTGCACATGGCCTTTTTCTCTAGTTACAATGAGCGGGGGCTACTCTTCCGTTGTGGTGTGCAGGCTTCTCATTGTCGTGGCTTCTCTGGTTGATGAGCACGGGCTCTAGGCACGTGGGCTCAGTAGTTGTGGCACACGGGTTTTGCTGCTCCGTGACATGTGGGATCTTCCAGGACCAGGGCTAGAACCTGTGTCTCCTGCATTGTCAGGTGTATTCTTAACCACTGCACCACCAGGAAAGGCTGAGAATTCAGCATTTTAAATTAATTTCCTAAACAAAAAGAAAAATGACCAACATCCCAGTAGAAAATAATGAACAGAGGGCAGAAATAAACAGTACACAGAAAGGAAATGACATAGCTCTAAAATATATAAAATGATGCTCAACCTCACTTACAATTTAAAAAAGCAATTTAACAGTAGATGAAGATACTACTTTTTTCCTAGTATTCAAGTATTGTGAGTCTGTGAGAGACATCCTCATATATTTCTGTCAGAAATGTAAAATGGTGTGACTTTTATAGAGGACAACCTGGTAATAGTTACCCAAGTTAAAAATGGTTCAATTGAATATCTATTTGAAAAACAAATAAACTTTAATCCATACCTTATACCATATAAAACATTATCCAAAATGTATCATAGACTGCAACATAAAGCCTAATATTATTAAACTTCTAGAAGAAAACATAGGAGAAAATTTTTATGAGCTTGGGTTAGGCAAAGATTTCATAGACATGACACCAAAATCATGATCTATGAAAGAACAAACTGAGGGCTTCCCTGGTGCCGCAGTGGTTAAGAAACTGCCTGCCAATGCAGGGAATATATGTTCGAGCCCTTGTCTGGGAAGATCCCACATGCTGCAGAGCAACTAAGCCAGTGTGCTGCGACTACTGAGCCTGCACTCTAGAACCCTCGAGCCACAACTACTGAGCCCACATGCTGCATCTACTGAAGCCCATGTGCCTGGATCCCATGCTCCACAACAAGAGAAGCCACTGCAATGAGAAGCCTGCATACCACAATGAAGAGTAACCCTTGCTTGCCACAACTAGTGAAAGCCCACGCGCAGCAACGAAGACCCAATGCAGCCAAAAATAAATAAATAAATTTATTTAAAAAAAAGAAAAAACTGATACAAGGGACTTCATCAAAATTAAAATTTCCTATTCTTTGAAAGATTATGAAGAAAATAAGAAGACAAAGCACCCACTGAAGGGAATATTTTATAAAACATTTATATAATGAACAACTTGCATACAGAATACATAAAAAACACTCAAAATTCTGTAAGAACTAACAGCTTCACCAAAGAAGATTACAAATAGCAAATAAGTACATAAAAAAATGCTCAACATCATTAATTATTAGAAAAGTATAAATTAAAACCACAGTGAGATACCACTACACCTTTATTAAGATGGCTGAAATTAAAGAGATTTACCATACATAATATTGACAATGGTCTGGAACACCTGGAACTCCCATATACTGCTGCTGGGAATATAAAATGATACAGATAACTTTAGGAAACAGTTTGGCAGTGTCTTAAAAGGTAAACATACATTGGTCAATCAAGATGGTGGAGTAGGCATACCTAGAACTCAACTACCCCTGTGAACTCATCAAAAATATGTCTAGGTGTGGAATAATTCTCACTGAAACTAACTGGAAACTGGCAGAAAGACTCCTGTATAACTAAGGCTGTAAGAAATACCCACACAGGATTGGATAATAAGGGAAGAAAAGTGGTCAGGTTGGGACCTGTGTCCTTCAGAGAGGACTCAGAGTAAAAGGGAGAATGCATTCATGGAGATCTGCCCTGAGGAGTGAGCTACTTAAGCCACATGTTGGATGCCCCACTTCTGGAGTCAGACACAGGGAAGACCAGCCCCATTGGCTGGTTGGAGGGCAACTTGGACTAACAGGAGGGCTGTGGGAAGCCTGAACTCTGCTCATGAGGAGCATACAAGCACTTGCTTGCTACTAAGGCTGAGAAAAGAGGGAAGACTGAGGACTGCTCCAGTGGCTACCTGGTTTCCCATGACTTCCCTGTGTGTGCCCAAACCTGAGCAGAGTGAGAGAGAGTTCAACTATGGGACACAGAAGTGAATTGGACCTGGCGCAGTATCTGAGCACAGTGGGGGTTGCCATTGCAGATGCTTGCATGGACAGAGTTTCATGGGTGATCCCAATTTGACAGCATCCAGACAGACAGAGCCCATGCTACATATATGATGAGAGTCCACACAGGCCATGCCTGCCCTGGAGAGCAGCTCCACGAAAGGGTGGGGGCAGTGGAGACTAAGGGGTCATCAACTGTGGGGGACAAAGGACACTCAGACACAGTGGGTCTGGCATTGCTGGTGGTTGCACAGGCTGCACAACAGAGGCAGACTAGACCTCTGTCTAAGGCCAGCCCATGACAGCTCATGCCCTGTCACAAGCCAAGAGCCCACATGGACCTCTCTTACTGCAGCATTGTTACCCTCTAGTGTAAGGGTACTGGTGCTATGATATGGAAGAGCACATACTTAAAAGGAACAGAGCCAACCCAGACTTGACAATGAGGGCTTTTGTTCCATCAACTTGGGATCCAAACCTGCCCCCGAGAGGGT
Source organism: Eschrichtius robustus (assembly GCF_028021215.1). NCBI lineage: Eukaryota > Metazoa > Chordata > Mammalia > Artiodactyla > Eschrichtiidae > Eschrichtius > Eschrichtius robustus. The sequence goes on from NC_090836.1 coordinate 31,509,937, forward strand.
GGTAATGGCTGCTGAACAGAGTGGAAACCCCACATCACATCTGACTGGACCTAGGCTGCCAATTTCTAGCCCCACCCTCTACCAAGGTGATAGCTGCCAGCATGCCCTGAAGAAAGATGCGACTTTTGTTCATGTCAAATCCAGCTCTCCCAACAAAGCCACTGAGCACCTGCAGACTGTATAGGGATGCTGCCACACATGAAAATCCCTTCAATAGTGATAAAGGTAATTGTTTCACTTATATTCATAGAGACAGAAAAAGTTAAGCAAAACGAAAAGAGAGAGAGGAACTGGCCTCAACTGAAAGAGCAAGAGAAAATCCCTGAAAAAAAAAAAAAAAACTAATGAAACAAATAAACAATATTTGAATTAAAGAATTCAAAGCATTAGTAACAAGAATGCTAACTGAATTAGGGAAAAGAATAGATAAACACAGGGAGAATTTTAACAAGGAACGAAAAACAAACAAAAAAAGAATGACTCAGAACTGAAGAATACAGTAACTTAAATGAAAAACACAGTAAAAGGAATGAACAGCAGAGTAGGTGATACAGAAGAACACACAGATGATCTGGAAGTTCGAATAATGGAAATCACCCAAACAGAACAGCAAAAAAGAAAAGCAAATTTAAAAAATGATAACAGTTTAAAGGATATTTGGGATAACAGGAAGTGAACCAACATTTGCATTATAGGGCTTCTAGAAGGAAAGAGAGAGAGAAGGGAATCAAAAATGTATATAATGAAATTATGGCTGAAAACTTCCCAAACCTGATGAAGGAAACAGGTATCCAGGTACAGGAAGCACAGAGGGTCCCAAACAAGGTGAACACAAACAGACCCACACTAATACATATCATAATTAAAATGGCAAATGATAAATATAGAGATTTCTACAGGCAGCAAGAGAAAAACAAAGAGTCATATACAAGGGAATCCCCATAAGGCTATCAGTTGATTTTTCCACAGAAAATCTGCAGGCCAGAAAGGAGTGGCATAATATATTTAAAGTGCTGACAGGGGAAAACCTGCAACTAAGGATATTCTACCAAGCAAGACTATCATTTAGAATTGAAGGAGAGCTAAAGGACATCTCAGACAAGCAAAAACTAAGAGGTCATAAATACTACACTAACCCTAAAAGAAATGTTAAATGGTCTTCTCTAAGTGGAAGAAAAAAGGCTATAACAAGAAGTAAATATCTATAGGAAAAGAAAAATTTCACTATGAAAGGCAAACATATAGCAAAGGCTGATGATTGATCACTTAAGCTAGTATGAAGTTTAAAGACAAGAAATGTAGAATCAAGTATAACTGCAATAATCAGTAAAGGGATAAACATGGCAATGTAAAATCAGAAACACAAAATGTGGGGGAAGGGAGTAAAAATATAGATCTTTTGGAATGTGTTTGAACCTAAAGGACTAGGATGTTTTAAAGGATGTTTCAGAAATCAATCACAGGAAGGAAAATGGGAAAATCACAAATGCGTGGAGACTAAACACCATGCTACTAGAAAACCAAAGGGCAAATGAAGACACAAAGAGGAAATCAGAAAATACCTCGAAGCAAATGAAAATGGGATGCAACAAAAGCAGTTCAAAGAAGGAAGTTTATAGTAACTACAAGCCTACATCAAACAAGAAAAAAATCAAATATACAACCTAACCTTCCAACTAAAGGAATTAGGAAAAGAAGAACAATCAAAGCCCAAAGTCAGCAGAAGGAAGGAAAAAATAAAGATCAGAGAGGAATAAATAAAACAGAGATTAAATACAACAGAAAAGATCAATGAAACCAAGAGCTGATTATTAGAAAAGATAAACAATTTTGATAAACCTTAACCAGGCTCATCAAGAAGAAAAGAGAAGGGACCTGAACAAATAAAACAAGAAATAAAAGAGGAGAAATACCAGAGAGATACAAAATATCATGAAGGGAAACTATGAACAGTTATTTATTTGTTATGCCAATAAATTGCACAACAAAGGAGAAACTGACAATTTCTAGAAACATACAACCTTCCGAGACTGAATCAGGAGGAAATAGACAATCTGAACAGACTGATAACTAGTAGTGGAATTGAATTTGTAACAAAAAACTCCCAGCAAACAAAATTTCAACACCAGATGGCTTCACATGGGAATACAACCAGACGTATAAAGAAGAGCTAATACCTATCATCAAACAATTCAAAAAAATAGAGGATGAAACACTCTCAAATTCTTTCTATAAGTCCACCATTACAATATTTTCTTGGATCTGTCTCCTAAGGCAAAATAAATAAAAGCAAAAATAGGGACTTCTCTGGTGGCACAGTGGTTAAGAATCTGCCTGCCAATGCAGGGGACATGGGTTCAAGCCCTGGTCCAGGAAGATCTCACATGCTGTGGAGCAACTAATCCCATGCACCAAAACTACTGAGGCTGCGTGCCACAACTACTGAAGCCTGTGCACCTAGAGCCTGTGCTCCACAACAAGAGAAGCCACTGCAATGAGAAACCCGTGCACCACAACAAAGAGTAGCCCCCGCTCACTGCAACTAAAGAGAGCCCATGCACAGCAACAAAGACACAACACAACCATAAATAAATAAATAAATAAATAATTTTTTTAAAAAAATAATAAAAGCAAAAATGAACAAATGGGACCAATTTAAACTTAAAAGATTTTGCACATCAAAGGAATGCACTGACAAAATGAAAAGGCAACCAACTGAATGGGAGAAAATATTTGCAAGTCATATAACCAACAAGTGGTTAATAGTCAACATATATTAACAGCTTGTACAACTTTATATCAAAAAAAACCCCAAAGAACCCAATTAAGTAATGAGCAGAAGACCTGAGTAGACATTTCTTCAAAGAAGATATACAGATGGCTAACAGGCACATGAAAAATTGTAAAACATCACTAATCATCAGAGACATGCAAATCAAAACAACCATGAGGTATCACTTCACACCCGTGAATATGGCTAGCACCAAAAAGTCTACAAATAACTTATGTTGGGGAGAATATGGACAAAAGCATTCCCTAGTACACTGTTGGTGAGATTGTAAATTAGTGCAGCCAGTACGGAAAACATGGGAAGGTAAGCTAAAAATAGAACTACCATATGATCCAGCATTTCCACTGCTGGGAATATAGTGGAAGAAAATGAAAACACTATTTCAAAGACATACATGCACCCCAGTGTTCATAGTAGCACTAGTTATAATATCCAAGATATGTAAGCAACCTAAGTACCCATCAACAGGTAAAGAAAATGTCACACACACACACACACACACATTGGAATATTACTTGGCCATGAAAAAAATGGAATTCTGCCATTTGCAACAATGTGGTTGGACCCAGAGAGTATCATGCTTAGTGAGATAACTCAGAGAAAGAGAATACTGTATGTTATCACTTGTATGTGGAATCTACAAAATAAAACAAACAAATGCATATAACAAAACAGAAACAGACTCACAGATATAGAAAACAAACAAGTAGATACAAGTGGGGATGGGGTGGAGGTGGGCTGGGGAGGAGCAAGATAGGGGTGTGGGATTAAGGGATACAAACTATTGTGTATAAAATAGATAAGCAACAAGGATGTATTGTATAGCAAAGGGAAATATAGCCATTATCTTCTAAAATTTTAAGGGGAGTATAATCTATATACCATTGAATCTGTATGCTGTACACCTGAAACTAATATAATTATGTGAATCAATTATATTTCAATTTAAAAATATTAATAAGATAGTAAAATACAGAAAAAACAATTTGACCAACAATTTTTTAAAAAGTTAAACATACTCTTACCATATACCATTCTACTACTAGGTATATTCCCAAGATATAAACAGCAAATATCCATACAAAGATGTATATGTGATGTTCATAGCGACTTTATTTGTAATAGCCAAAAGTCAGAAACAAAAGATGAATGAATAAACAAATTATCGTATATCCATACAGTGGTATACTTCCTAGCCAACAACATCAACAAAAAATATGAACAAACCCACCTTGTCTTCCATTTTAGATGTCACTGACGAGTTCCTCTGTACCCACAAGACTTATTTACACTCTAGGAAGGATAATTTTCAGTGGTTCCATTAAACATGCGATTCTGACACAAGTATTTCTTTAATTTTCCTGGTTCACTTATAATACTGTTTTCTGAACAACAGGACTTGTATTGCCATATCAGTTATAATAGAAGTTTTATTACAGAAAATTATGGTAAAGTAACTATTATGATTCTGAAGTTTTTATTTCAAATTGCTTATAGGAAGGAAATTCTTTCTTCCCAGTAGTTTTTACTTTATATTGCTTTGGATTTGGGTGTTTTGTTTTGTTTTTTTTAAACTTTGGTCTATTTAAGATTTTGTCCTATGACAGAATGTTTTCTTTTGCTCTAGTTCATATTGTGACTGAGAAGTTACCAAAGGTATTTGTTTGTTTGTTAGCCTGTGGCGCACACAATACAATGAATTATTGATACAGGCAACAACTCGAATAAGTCTCAAAATAATTATGCTTAGTGAAAGAAGCCAGAACAAAAGATTACATACTGCATGATTCTATTTATATATAATTTTAGAAAAAGTGAACTAGCCCACAGTGAAATACAGCAAATCACTGGTTGCCTAGGAACCGGGAGATGGGTTGGGAATAAGGACAGACAAGGAGAGGATTCAAAGGGGCACAAAAATATTTTGACAGGAGATGGGTATGTTCATAATCTTGATTGTGGTCATGGCTTCATGGTTGTATATAAATGTCAAAACATATCAAGTTGAACACTTTAATTATGTGTAGTTTATTGTATGTCAAAAATACCTCAATAAAGCTGCTTTAAAAATGCACATACCATTTGCCCTGGCAGTTCCAATTCAGAAATCTATTCTATTCTACAGCAATATTTGCAAGTGTGTGAAATTATATTTTCCCAAGGTAATTTATTGCACCATAGTTAATAATACCAAAAGACTGAAAACAAAGTAAATGTTCATCAGTAAGGAACTTGATAAATAAATCATGTTTCACAATTGAATATTAGGCAGGCATAATAAAGAATAAGTTCATTTTCTGCTAGTATGGAATAATCTGTAATATATCAAGTAATAAAAAACAGGTGCAGAACGGTGTATATCATGCTAACTTTTGTATTTAAAAATTAAAAATATATTTGCATGTACATATACACATATTTTTATATTTAAAAAAAATCTATGGAAGGGTCCACATAAAATTGATACTAGTCATTTGTCTCTAGCACAGAAAGTAGATGATTTGGAGACAAAAGCATGAGAGAGACTTTTCACCATATACTCTCTGGGCTTTCCTTGAATTCTGTTCATTACTTTTTCAGATCCACCTTTATATAATGCCCAGTCTAGCCATTACATTTTATTCCCTTTAAAATTATTTTACTTCTTGTTATATTGCATACCACTACTAAAATGCAAAGGGCTGAAGATTAGCAGAACTTTGATTAACATTGCTTTAAAAAATATTTGCAATACTTTTCCTGTGCACTTTCACCTAGTTAAGCAAATCTTTTGATGTAAATAGCCTCTAGCTAAATAAAATAGTAGCAGACCCAAGAGGATAAATGACATCATCATTAACAGAGAGACAACAAGAAGATTTAGGCCTCTTAAAAACTCAGTAAAGTGGAGGAAGATTTCATGGTACCAGAAAATTACATCCTCCAAAACTTAGATATAATGACTATTATTGGACCTTGTCACTCAATTAAAGGAAGACAGCTTTTAGCCCCAAATCTTTCTTATGATATACACATTTAGCTGAAACTTTTAATTCTTTATTTAAATATTTAATAAATGTTTCTTAGATCTTTGGGGAAATATTCAAGCAATTTGATTTTACCAACTATTATACATTTTCCACTCTTGGCTGGCATCCTTTCCAACTCCACTGACCACAAAATCAAGTTGCTTGGAGGTGTGTGTTCACTAACTTCGCTTCTAGCAATTCCTTTCTTTCTGCCTCCTTCTGTTTCTTGTTCATAAATTATTAGTGTCCCTCTATGCCACAGGAATTTAAAAAGCCCATATGAAACTCTGTTATTTGGGGTGCAGTAGTAGCTCTCCGTAGGAGACTCGATTATTCCTACTTATTCTATCTTGTATGTATAGGATTGCAAAGACTTATGTATCTCTATTAGGACATTTTAAAATTAGTATAAGTAAACTCATGCTTATCTCAACAATGTCAATAGACATAAAACAAAAATTAACATTTAATTTGTATAGTAATTGATTCCATGTATATTTAAAATGGCTTACCTTTAACAGGGGCCATTAAAAACACTTTCCATTAAATCTTAGTTTTCTGTTTATGGTGGCAGTAGTGGTAGTGTTGGTGTACTTGTTTTGAGAAGCAATTCTAGTACAATTCATTATATTAGCTGGGCAGTTAATTGTTCTAATTACTAAGATTGACAACTACATTGGGTTTATAAAATTTTTAACAATTCTTGTATATTTTCCTTCTTGAGAAAAGTACTAACATTTAAAGAATTACAGGTTAGAAGGACACGATTTTCTTTTTCTCTTCAAAGGACTTCATACTGCCACTTTGTTTTTATAATAGCTATAGCCCCAAATAGTAACATATTAGGTAATCGCAATAGTGGGAATGTTAGGTACTTCTCCATTGTGAATTCCTTTTCAAAACCTGCTTATTTTTCACTCAAGTGCTGTCTCCATGACTCCAGCATCTGCAAGTAAATGCTTAATTTCCAGATGGTTAACAACCATGTAAAATCCCACATAGATAGATTCATTTAAGGAAGCAAACAGTTGTATGTTTTCCAATGCACATAGTCAAGCCAGTGGGGGAAAATTTTGTTTTTAAGCATTTAGAAGTTCAAATGAGCCTTCTTCCTATTCTTTCAAATTGAACTGTATCCTGTCCTTCAATAATTGCAAGAATGAGACATGTCTTCACCCAAAACAAAATGGATGACAAAAAAAATAATGTAGCCAGTTTTCAAGAGACTGTGCCTGTCTATCAGTCAGCTGAAAGTGACCCAAAGCATCTGACTGCTAAGCCCAGGACTTGGCACACAATTATTTATGGTAAATATATTGAACGAATTACAAATGAGAGGTCATTTTTTGTTGTGGAAAAAAACTAGGAAGCAATATATTTTAATCCAGAGAGTTTTCAAAATCTGGAATTTTAATCATAAAGGTGTGTTTCCCTTCGTACATGTGTATTATAGGCTACTGAATGGCATTTTATTTTATTTTTTTATAAATTTATTTATTTATTTATTTTTGTCTGCGTTGGGTCTTTGTTGCTGCACGTGGGCTTTCTCTATTTGCGGCGAGTTGGGGCTACATTTCATTGCGGTGCACAGGCTTCTCACTGCAGTGGCTTCTCTTGTTGCCTAGAGCACAGGCTCTAGGCACGTGGACTTCAGTAGTTGTGGCACGTGGGCTCAGTGGTTGTGGATTGCAGGCTTTAGAGCGCAGGCTCAGTAGTTGTGGTGCAGTGGCTTTGTTGCTCAGCAGCATGTGGGATCTTCCCTGACCAGGGCTCGAACCCATGTCCCCTGCATTGACGGGAGGATTCTTAACCACTGTGCTACCAGGGAAGTCCCTGAATGGCATCTTAGAATGTACACATTAAGCAGTTCAGAGTCTTGAGTGATATTTACCATATCAAAACACTCCTTAGGCGATGAAAGCCAAAGTTGAAGTACACTAAATAATGTTAATAATTAACATCATTTAATCTTCACCAAAACCTTGTGAAGTAGGTATTATTTAAAATAAGTATTACTTATTCCTTTTTTCAGGTAAGAAAGTTGAGACTTAGAGAGGCTCAGTAACTTACCTAGATCATATATCTAGAGTAAGTAGCAGATGGCATCAACCAAATAACTCCAAAGTTTGGATTCTTCTCACTGTAGCACATTATATTCCCTTCCCCCATAGTTAATCTGTTCCTCCTCTGAACTCCCATAGCATTTACTGTTGCTCATAATCATTTAGCTCTGCTGATGCTGCATGTTTTGTGTGTCATGTTATCTGTTTCCTATTCTGTTAATTTCCATGCTCATTTTTATTGTGCTTTGTCATATTCTTTTGCCTTTACTGTTTACATTTTTCTGACTTTAATGCTTAGTTTATTATTTATCTTTTTTTGTATTATAATAAATTATTTAAAACTATAAATTTCCCTTTAGCACTGCTTTAGCTGCATCTCACAAGTTTGGGTATATAGTACTTTTATAAATTATATAAATATTTTATAAATTTCATTTTCAATTCATCTATAATCAGTTGATTATTTAACCTTTTTAGTATTGATTAATAATTTAATTGCCATGTTGTCAGGTGACATGGATTATATGATAACAGCTTAGAATTTATGAAGACTTCTTTTATGAAGGGGTTTATCATTTCAAGGGGTTGTCCATAACTCTTTGAACATTGTCATAAGAGCCCTTGATAGAACACTTAATCTGTATCCCACCTTGGACCATAAGGATAAATAGATGAGTCTTCTCCCAAGGATTATTTCTATAACTCAGTTGAAAATTCTTTAATATATCTGCCTTGGTGGAAAGGGAGATTCAGTAAATAGGAAAAACAACAACATCAAAGCTAGAGGTTACGTCTGTGCAGAATGTAGATTTCAGTTCAAATATGTAACATGTTATTGCTTTATAAATTAAATCAACAGGTATTGAAAGTCTGATTTGAGGTTTATGATGCAATATAATACCTCCTTTTAGAACAGAAAAAAAGGCAGTAAAACCAACAAATGAACAAACGAGAACTGGCCACTCCCAAGAGGTTTTGCTTTGTCAAGATATATTCCCACTTTTCAGGCTCTGACTCATGCTTGTTGCATAATGGGAATATTCCCAGCTCAAACTGTCTGATCAGCAGGTGGCACATGCCTACCTGCTAGTGAGCACAAATAATCAGTAACCACATTATCTGCCAATGCCTTTTCTTCCTGTTATTGTGAACAGCTGTGACTGATCTGATCCAGCTTTTTAAATTACTTTTGTTTTCCTAAAGCTATTTTCCCCTTTCTTCTACTTAAAATCTACTTAAGTCAAATAGAAATAAGATTATTTTTAAAAATAATTAATACTTATTCTTCTTTTAAGTTTCCCTAAACTCTATAGTAAAACGATTCCATATGATAAGATTAAGCTAATTGGATCAAGTTAATTTTAAATTCTAAAGAAGCAGTTAAATCTCTAATGTGATCATGTAAATTGACAAATTAATTGCAGAAAAATTGACTGAATTTCTTTTTGTAGGCTATTTAGAATAGAGCAGAAATTTGACAGCCAAGAACCCTAAGAAAGGATGGACTTCAAAGGGCCAGTGAACCCAATAAAATTATGTACAAAATATTGTTTTGGGCAGTGATTTTTCTAAGGAGAGGAATACTTTTATTATTAAATTCTCTAGGACAAAGAGAACATAAACTAAAAAATAATTGATATAGCAATAGATATATTTTCTTTAAATTACTGTAAATCCTTATATCAACATAAATAACTTGGACACTTTCTCTTCCACACTTCTAGTATTTCTTTAAAATATTACTTTTTATTAACTTTCACTAAGTGATTTTATTTTAGAACCAAGTAAATTTCAAGAAACATGAAGTATTTAGCATTTTCCAACTTTGTGTAATTCTTACTGATGTCTCCTGTAACAAATACACAGTAGTTTAACCTTTTTAAATTGGTGTTAAATTTAGCTATCTCTAAATTTCCAAGCACACAACATTTAATTAAATGTTTTATTTTCCAGTTTTATTTAAATAGTTTTCTTGTTTTTTGCTCTCTCACAGTGAGCCAAAATCTTGATTAAAAGTAAGTTTTTATAAACCACACTTAGGACAAAAAATAAAAAAACAAAAAACTGAGAAGACCTCCAACAGGAAATCCCAAAAAATAGCATACAAGAAAATTTATATTTAAGGTAGAAAAAAAGCCAATAGCATTTTAAGGAAGTAACTTTGAGTACCCCTAAATGATAATTTTCTTAATGTTATTGGAGATATGTTCCTTGTAGGTTTAATCTAGATATGGGAGGGAAATTTCAAATCTCATACTCAAAGGAAGAATGCAATCAGGAAAAAATGAAGAAATCCTTGCTGTCAGAACAATTGACATAACCTCTCCCTGGCCTCACATAACTTTCTCTCTCAGAGAAGGCTTTAAATTGACAGATCTTATGTCACATTATTTAATTCGAAGCAACCAAAGCCACCTTTGGTTGATTCCAGCAGGAAATTAATTAACTTGTTGGATATTGAGTAATTTCCAGAATCACTAAGAACACAAGAAAACCAGTCTTAAAGGCAAAGAAGTTAGAAACAATGTCCATAAACCACTTCTACCAATAAATATTAGATGTTGCCCTTGTAGTGTTGCTATTACTAAGGCAGGCTAATCAATACCGCCCCTGGTACTACTCGATTATTGTTCCTGGAAAATTGACCTGCATGCAGCACCATAGTCAAACTTGCCACCTTTGCTAACATTATCAGCAGTTCTTCCACCTCTATTGCTACATCTTCACCATTGCTACCACCACCTATACCACTTACACCATTGCCACCACTAGCAAGGAGAGAATATTTGTCTTTTTCTTGGAGAAACTGGGTCAAGAGAAAGACCTCATTTTCTAGATGAAAGGGAGGCTGGGAAAATGAGTATTCATTATTCAGAAATGAGCTATGTCTCCCACCAAAACTCACAAAATGAGACTAATACAAATATAGAAAGGAATAATAGCACTGAGCAGTCAAAAAATATTCAATGAGGTTCTTCTCCTACTAAAACTTCTAAATATATATTTGGACACATACACCTATATGTATAATTACAGATAATACAAAACAACTATGCCTTGCACATCAAATACACACTCATTACCATCACAAAGACTTATTAGTTATCACATCCTGTTTCAAGATCTCTAGAGGATGCCCATGCCTTTTCTTATTCCAACATAATTCTGTCTCAATAATCTTTAAAGTACAGACTAACATATAATAATATGAGAGATAGAGAGAGAGAGAGAAAAAGAAAGAAAAATGGTAATTAGTTTGTAGTGTGTGTGTGTGTACATGTAATCCTGCAAGAAGAACAATATGAGTATACCCTTCTTGGTATCTACAACTGGTTATAAGGCTATAGTTGGTATTTATGACCTCCATATCTCATTAACCATCCCATTTATTGATTCCCTATTCTTCAGCTAATACCTAATCTGGCCTGGGTTCTTTGCCTAAGTTTTTTACCTTAACCACACCCTGGAAGTCCTTCCTCTATGGTATTGCTTTTTATTCCATTTAATGAACATGGATGTATCAGAGACCTTCTGGCATTTATCTAATACTCCTTTCTGTCTCCTTTGTGTAGTAGCAAATCTGTTTCCTTTTGAGAGGCTAAATTATACAAGCCAGTTGAGTATTTTTACCTCTCATTAAATGGCAATATGAGCCGAAAATTGCCAGGCAGAAATCTCAGTTCAATGGAACTGTTATAGTATCTCCATGAAAGAATTTCCCTGGATATATTCAAACCTGTGAACAAGAATGCAGTGTTGTATACATAAGAAGCAAATACCATGAATATGAAAGCAAATGCATCATTCAATGAATTCAGAGCATTAAAGCCATCCTATAAGAGAGCACTACAACCTCATAAGAGTTTGACTCCCAGCCGTAACTGAGTTTTCTCAGTTTTATAAGACAAACAGCTTCTCAGTGTTAAAGTGTATGGTAAACCCAGGAAATCCCATGCAAATCAGCTCATTGCACCACAAATATGTATCTTATGAATATTGATTGACTGAATAGCCTCAAAAAGCAAGATAATAATCATCCATCCTGCTGGTAGACACAGATCCTAATTCAACAGAACAATTACTGTGTTGACTAGCAGTTTAGAATGATACCTTCTTAACAAACCTCCTCCAATCATGCTCTTGTATATTTAGTCAGTTGCAAATGCCAAATTTAAATGATCAACAATTAAAACTCCCCCCGTATATGCAAGGGCAATATTAAACTCTCACTAGACTGTATTAATTTCTGGAGGCCAGGGACCATGTCTTATTCACTTCTCTATTTCCTCTCAGCACCTTTGATAGTAATCTTAGCTCAGAAATAAATACTAAAAAGTGTTTAATGAATGAATAAATAAATTAAGGAAGAAACACATTAGCAGATTGAGTCTGTTAGTTGTGCAATGTCAACAGTAATGAACTGTTCCATTTCCCCCATTATTTTACACACACACCCTTACTCAGAAAAAATTAAGCTGACTACAATTAAGAACATTTCTAAAATTAAACTAGAAGTCAGTAGACACCCTTTCTCCTCAGTTTCTAAATTACTTATTGTTCTAAGTCAGGAATTTAGACCAGAAAATGTAACCCTATGGGCCACTTGGCAGAAAAAGCTAATATCACAAGACAAGTGTTCTGAAATGGTACCCAAGTGACCCATAAATACTGAAGCCAGGGACCACTCTCTTCACGTCTTCCTTACTTCCTACTTTGATTTTTGGTATTAAGTATCACTGTGTAACTATGCTTAAAATTAGATAGAAAGAGCCTTGTTCCAAGACTTGCTTTTCTTGCAATATGGTGACTTGAAAAGTTTTATTCACTGTGCCCTTTTACACAGTTTCTACCAAGTAATTGTAGGAAATAACACAGGACATTTTCTCTAGCTGAAAAGCAGGAAATGTTAACACAGAGGGTTTGCATGGAGAATATGTCTTTAGAAAAATATATTTCCTATTATATTTCATGTTATGACACTTGCTCTAGAGGACCCCATGCACTTGATTCAAGGAATCTAACAAATAAGGAGGAAATTGAGCCAAAATTAATTTTTAAGTCAAAACATGAACATGTGTTTCTATCACAACGCACTAAACAGGAGTTAGAGAAGTATTGTGTAAATGCCATGGTGGTAGCTGTTGATGATGAAGTATCATAAAAAATAATAGACTCAAAATACTGAGTCCTCACCTACCTTAAGACACAAAGGTCTTTTACCCCCAGAGCCCATAAGCAACTACAGTTCTCCAGAATAAGTAGACACAGAACATTTAAGAATACAAGAAGTTGGTCTTTAAAGCATCGCATTTTTCTAGGTTTCAATGGTATAAATGAACTCAAGTACCACAGGATGTAAATATCAATCACTCCTCCACAACCTCTCTCTTTGTTTCCATTGGAAGTCATTAATTAACACATCTTGGAGATCTTTCATGACTCAGAATCTAAGGAGAGTCCCCAAAACTATTATTTGGTGGAAGGGCTAGGAAAATCGAACAATTGTCATAGCAAGAAGAATTAGTAATCCATCCATTTATGGGAAAAAAATCTAAACAAGTAATAAATTTGTCTTGCCATTACAGCATTATAAATTTATGACAAAAATCAGCCTATAATATTAGCAGAAAAAGTATTACTTCTTTAATCATGAAATTACCAATTTCAAAAAGTATTTCTAAGGTATTATAGATAAGTTCAAGTATGGGAGTATCTACATTAAACCAAAAACCCTAACATTTGTCTTTGTAACAGGATCTTGAGGAAAAGATCAAAGCTGGAAACTTATATTTAGGAAACTTCTGCCTATAACTTGTAGGCAATTTACAAATATTAGCTATTACATTACCTTCAGTGCAAGTTCAATATCTATTTCTACTCTACTTTGGTTTATTTCCTTCACCTGAATTGCCTATGTCCATCTATCAAAATCCTATCTTCGTTTTATCTCCCATCTCAAATGCAACTCCCTCCATATCTTCCCCAGTGTCTAATATAGAACTAGACACAAACACATCTTATAAATGTACTCTCAGTTCTTCTAACACTATATTTTTACATGTTACATAATAATTATCATGCCTTCTTTCTTCTAGTTATTTGAATTATGTCTAAAAGCCTTCTTCCAGATTAGGGGCTATCAAAGTTTACAGTATGGATGAAGTATCATCTGGATCACTTGTGAAATGTGAAATGTGAAAGATTCAAGTTGTCACTTCCACAAATTCTGAATCAGAAGGTCTGTGCTGGTGCCTTGGAATCTTCCCTTTCAACATGTTTACTATGTTCTAAGCTTTGTTCACCTTGGTGCTCCCCAAATTTCCCTCTTTACCCACAGCCAAGCCACAGCTCTCTCTTAAAAACATTTTGGCTATATTCCACTACTTTAGAAAATTTTCCTAGGTTCCCCATTCTACCATTTATAATTTGGTCATATTTTACTATTAGTAAGACATTATTCAAATAACTAGAAGAAAGAATGCATGATAATTATTATGTAAGATGTAAAATAGGTTGCAGTAACAATAAGCCTTCAAATCTCAGTGACTTAACAAAACAAAGATTTATTTCTCCCTCATATCACATACCTGTGCAAATCATATCTCACCTCTATATTTTAGCCATGCCATATGAAACATACAACCTATAAGTTCTTTATGGTATGGACATATATCACATCTCAGATTTCAGTAGCTAGAACTAATTACATGGCCCCAAATTTACTGCAAGGGAGGCAAGGAAACATAGAATACTTTGCTTGCACTAAGAATCTCTGCCCAAATTAAAATGTCAGTTGCTTGATTTTTAACATAGTAAGTCCCCTACATACGAACGAGTTCTGTTCCAAGAGTGCGTTCATAAGCCCAATTTGCTCGTAAGTCCAACAAAGTTAGCCTAGGTACCCAACAAACACAATCGGCTATATAGTACTGTACTGTAATAGGTATATAATACTTTTCACACAAATAATACATAAAAAACAAACAAACACAAAAAATAAAGAAAACATTTTTAATCTTACAGTTCAGTACCTTGAAAAGTACAGTAGTACAGTACAACAGCGGGCATACAGGGACTGGCGTTGAGTGAACAGGCAAGAGTTACTGACTGAAGGAGGGAGCGGAGGTGGGAGATGGTAGAGATGAAGGATCGTCAGCAATAGGAGACGAAGGGCAAGCTGCAATTTCACTCACGCCTGACGTTGATGGCACAGGTTCTGATACCTTGCTGGATTCAATTCTATCTACCCTTTTGAAAAAAATGATCCAGTGATGTCTGGGTAGTAGTTCTCTTTTTCTCATCAGGATGAGATGGTAACACTGGATTGCATTCTCAACAGCTGCTGCAACCTTCGTGTACCATTCTACGTTCAGGTCCTGTGCCTCAAAAACTAACAGTGCCTCCTCAAATAAAGAAAATCCCCTTGCAATTTCCTCATCATGAATCTCTTCGGTTCTTCAGATACTTCTTTTTCCTCTTGTCTCTCTTCATCCTTTCTCTGCGCCTCCAATTCCATTAGGTCTTCATTAGTAAGCTCCTCGTGTTGCACAGCAAGGAGTTCAATGAAGTTGTCCTTGCAGATCTAGCTCCAGCTTCTAGCTGAGGGTCACTAAGTTGCTGAAGACCTCTTTGTACTCTTTCTTCATCCACCTTCTCAAATCCATGAAAATTGTGAACAAACTGCAAGCAAAAATTCTTCCAAACCTCATTCATGGTGATGGCCGTAACCTCATGCCAAGAAAAGTCAATGATTTTATGGCATTATAGATGTTATAGTCCTTCCAAAATTGTTGCAAGGCTGTTCCTGACTCATCACTCACCTTTACTGCCTGACAAAAAGTGTGATGTAAATAATATTTCTTGAAAGTTGCTATAACTCCCTGGCTCATAGGTTGGATGAGTGACTTAGTATTCGGTGGCATTGAGATGAAAGTCGTCCATGAATGGAGGGTGACCTGTAACATTGCCAAGCAGCAAAAGAATGTTGAATGGGATGTCCTTCTTGGAGCAATATTTCTTTACCTCCGGGATAGAGTAGTGGAAAAACCAGTCCTAGAAAATGGTCTGTGTAACCCAGGCTTTGGGGTTACTGTTCCACACAAAGGAAGACAGCTCTTGGCTATGTTTTTAAGGGCTCTTGGGTTCTCTGAATGAAAAACTAAGAGAAGCTTCAGCTTCATATGGGCAGATGCATTGCCACCAAACAACAGACTTAGCCCATCCTTTGCTGCTTTATAGCCTGGCATCAACGTTTTCTCCTTACTGATGTAACTTCGGTCTGGCATCCTCTTCCAGTACAGTCCTGTCTCATCCACAGTAAAAAACCTTGTTGGGTAAATACGTGTCTTCATCAATAATTTCTCGAAGCATTTCAGGAAATTTCTGGGCAGCTACCATATCTGCACTTGCTGCCTCGCCACTTACTATTACATTGTGAACCAATGAAACCAGCCATGGCTGGCATTAAAATATGTACCCTCTGATTCTTCACCATGTTTCTTCTTCAAGTCTTCATAAAGCCTTTTAACTTTCTCTTGAATCAGCATTATGCTGAGGGGGACTCGATGCTGATGCTGATCCTGCATCCACACACTGAGAAGTTTCTCCATTTCCTCCATCACTTTTCCACACTTCTTTGATATTATTGTCAACCTTATTTGCACAGCAGACTTCACATGTTCCACGACCTTGTCCTTATTCTTTAGAATCATGCTGATGGTTGAACGATGTATGTTATAAGAATGAGCAACGTCTACTGTCTTTTCACCTCGCTCCACTCTTTCAATTATTTTCATTTTTGTTTCCATTGTTATTGCTTGGCACTTCTCAGCAGTACCAGCTACATCACCACTGCTTTTACACCTGTTCTGGACATCTTAGGCTTGAAATAAAGATACTGTACTAATGTACTCTATACAGTACTCTACAGTAAAGTACACAAAAGCACAACCACTTGTAGAGGATGCACACACATGACAATGTATGCCAGACACATGAACTAACTTACATAATTGAGTATACGAACGCATGTTCCCATCTTTGAAAGTTCACAACTTGAAGATTCGAAAGCAGGGGACTTACTGTAATAACCTATAGCAATTCCAACTCAAGATGTATAAAGGAAGATTTACCAGCATGATAAAAATCATAATTCCTTGAGCATTTACTACATTATTAAGTGCAATGTAAGATTAACTTAATTCTTACACAACACATGAGGTGGGTATTATTAGCTGCAATTTCTGAAAGGCACTGAAATTTAGCAAGCCTTGATAATATAACTTGCCTTACTGTGTGAAGTTTGTAAGTTGTGAAGCCAGCTATCAAACCAAGCCTATATCTTTGAATCTCATTCTCTTAAAGGAATGCATTACATTTTCTTGAAAACCACTTACTCAAAGTAATTTTTGTAAGCCACAGTTATTACTCCCCATTGATTGTAGAATACAGTCCAAAATGTCTTAGCATTACATATAAAGCATTTATTTTTTTAACTCTCTGTCCTACTGTATCATAATCACGCCCCTTTAACAATTTTATTTCAGCCATACTAAACAATGTACATTTTCATACTAGTCCTGAGTTTTTCTCATTTAATCACTCTTTCTGCTATAGTCCTTGTCTTATCTAGGTAATTCTCACCTGTATGTCAGATTTCACCTTAGAAATCACACTTATTTAAAAATATGAAGATATTAAAAAAAAGAGTTGTAAAAATTTCGGGAAAATCAACATTGTGAAATCACTGAATTCAGTCAACAATACAAATAACATCTCGGGGGTGGGGAAGAATGAGCAGAATACTACATTAAAACAAATTAAGCTAAAAATAATGTACTGAAAGAAAATTTAAAACTATTATATCCATAACACATTAATGGAATTTCAGGAAAATGAGCTTGTGGAAATGTAAAAAGTGATTGCTAAAATATTTAAAATTTAGCAAATGGACATAATAGCAGTATAAATGTAGCTAAAGATTACATTATTAACTACATGGTAAAGGTATTCCCTCAGAGTGAAGTTTAAAACATAACTTCAGTTTTGTAATACCATTTAAAAAGTAACAAATATCTTGTATTATTTTATATACAGTTAGTTTACATTTAACCATTGTCTTTTAATGTTTTCTTTAGTTTCTTTAGTGGATCAGGCAACAAAACAGGCATATATTTTAATTATTTGATAAACCTCTTAGGTCTGTTTTATTCTCAAGTTTTCCCTTCCATATTTTTCCTTGTGATTTTTTTTTTCTGGAGAGGTGTTATTGTGTTTTGAAGAACTGTGTTGTTTGTCTTGCAGAGTTTATTACAGTCATTATTTTGCTGAGTACATCTCTGCTTTGCTTATTAACATAATCTTTTATCCCCTGTATTTCTTAGAAATTGGTAGTTAGATTAGTGGCTCATTCCCTCGTTAAATATTTGGTTACTCTGAGGTACAGTTTGTATAAGAAAGGCATGATAACTGATTTTTTCCCTTTGTCAGCTTCTAAACAACGATTTCCTTAGCAATCTCAAAGTTAACAAATGATTTTTTGGTACTATTATGAACATATAGATTTAAACATATTCTTGCTTAAAGCCATTTGAGTATACTACTTTTGTTGGTAACCACTTTTTCTCATCTTTGATCTATGAGACTATTCAACATGGCTCCTGAGTGCTTTTTTGACATGACTCTTTGAGAGCTTCTTGATTTGTGGTATGAAAAGATGTTTTAGGTTCATCTTATACATTTCCTTGTTCCAGAACTAGAATAAACATGATAAAAACTATCTAAAAGCTCTGGGAATAAAACTATAGAATTTGACTAAAAAGTACAGAAGAAGCCTCAACTAAATAGATATATTTTACTTTTGCCAATAAATTAAAACCAAATTTATGAAATTACTGTATAAATTGAAAGCAATTATGTAATATACCAGCAGGAACTTGGAATTCTAAAGTTTAAAAAAACAGGAAATGTGCATTAATAGTCAAATCTTTCGAAAATTGTTCAAAAAATGTATATTATTCATATGATTGTATCATATATTACAAATTATATATACTTGATATGTACCAATAATATATGTTAAAATATATGAAAGGCTTTTCTAATTAAAGCAAACAAAAATACCACTGTCTTGTCAGAAGAATTAGTAAAAAGGAAAAAAATGTTTTAATGGAAATACAGCTTTATGATAAAATTGAAAATTCAAATCAATGGGAAAAACATAGTTTATCTAATTTATCTATTAAATGCTCCTAAGGGAATTAACAATCAAGTTGGAAAAAATAATCCCTACCTCACACCCTATTCAAAAAAATTTCAAATGGATTATAAGTCAAAATGTATAAAACAAGTCTATAACACTACTAGAAGAAAACATTTTAAAAATCAAAGTATAAAAAAAAATCAATGTATACATATACATTTTTTTTAATGTTGATGTTCGGGGGCTTTCCTAGCAAGAAACAATATTACATACACTAGAAAATTACACAAAAATCAAAACTTCTCTATGTCAGTGGATTTTATAATCAAAATTAAGGACAAGCAAAGGACTGAAAGATAGTATCTGAAATTAATATAATAGAAAAAATAATATCAGTTGTATATTGTCTACAAAAAAATTTATTTTAAATATAAAAGAATAGAGAGAAAAAATTACAAAATAAAAAGATATGGTCCATAAATCTGTAAATGACAGTTAGACTATCTAGGAAGTAGAAAAATAAATGAATTACTACCTTTTATACATAAAATTGAATTAAATTATTTGGGTTGATAATAACTATTATTACCATGAATATGGGGAAATGGGCCCTGAAATTCACTGCCAGTGAGACAGTAATTTGTATAGACTTTTTGAGGGAAATATAGTAGTACTGAATACGACTTTAGAGAAAATCATTGACTGAATAATTCCACGTTTGGGAATTTATCCTATAGATATAGTCATGTAACCTACATGCAACAAAGTTACATGTACAGCATATGTACCATAATACTGTTTGTCATACAAACACTGGAAACAACTTAAATATCTGACAGTAAGGGAATAACTAAATTATAGTGCATCCATACTATTTATTAAAATATGTGGTTAAATAGAGCAAGGAAATCTATAGCAGCTTGCAGAGAATTATATGCTAATCATTATTGTTAAGGAGAAAAATCAAGCCACTGGAAAAATATATAGAATGCTCCCAGTTAAGTATTTTTTTTAAATGTATATATGTGCAAATACTCATATAGATATAAACCCATAGAAAAATCTGAATGGATACACACTAAGCTGTATACAGTGGATATTTCCAAGAAGAATAGTTTATGGAGAAGTAGGATTTCCTTTTTAGCTCTTTATACTTACTGAGTTTTTTTTTCACAAGTAGTATGCATCTTGAGTAATTAGAAAAAAAAATATTTCCTCATGATAAAATTGCTTTGAGATGAAGTTTTCAATTACTTTACAGCTTCAGTTTGGCTAGGACTGAAGGAAGAAGATGTATGCTTTATGATTTATAGTAATCAAGCATTATCTGGATGCCCAAAAGTAATTATTTACTGAAATTAAGAAAGTAAAAGAAATAGAGTATGTTATATTGCCTCATAAGATTCTGCACTGTGAGCCCATATTTACTCTCAAAGAGATCTGCATCCACATCAGATTCTTTTGAGAGTCCAAGGAAAAGAAAATATCTTTTTTCCAAGGAGAAAAATGCAAAAGGACACACACACACACACACACACATTGATATTTCTTGCTGAGATATGAGTTTAATGATCTCCATTCTAGAAACTGCTAGTATGGAAATTACTGTGCCTTGGACAAGTCACTTAATTTCTCCTAGCTTCCATTTTCTCAATAGTAAGATAAACAAAGAGAGGCAGAGAGAGAGACAAAAGAAGGAGAAGGAGGAGGAGAAGGAGGAGGAAAAAGAAGAGGAAGAAGAGGAGGAAGAAAAAGAATTGCTTCTTTCCCTTATTTTTTTTTTTAATTTGGAGTTTATTATAAAATTTTAAATATAAAAATACCTGAAGAATAGTATAATAAGAACCCCATGTACCCATCACCTATCTTATGTATTTACATACTCAAAGCCAATTTTGTTTCATTTATATATAATTCCCTTCCACTCTTCCTCTAGATTATTTTGAAGCAGATCCCAGACATCATACCATTGCATCTATAAATACTTCAGCGTGTAGGTTTAAATGATGAATCAAGTATAAAATCATAATCACAAAACCAACATCTCACCTAAAAAGTTAATCACATCTCTCATTATTATTAAATATCCAATCAGAGTTCACATTTCCCTGACAGTTTTGTTTTTCACATATTTTTATGTTTATTTGATTGAATCAGATCAAATTAAAGACCACACATTGTAATTTTTTGGTATATCTCTTAAATTTATTTTAACGTAGATTCCCTTCCCTCAATCATCCTCCTCCCACACTTGCAATTTATTTATGGTAGAAACTATGCTGTTTGCCTTATAATTTTACCACAGTCTGAATTTTATTGTATACATGTCTGTTGTGTCAATTACTAAGCTTCTCTGTTCCTTATATTTCCTGTAAATTGATGGTTAGACCCAAAGCCTTGATCAGATTCAGATTCAGTTGTTTGGAAAAATTACTATGTACATGGTATTACTTGCTACTATCAGGAGCTACATAGTTTCTTGTTGTCTACCTTGTGATCTGAGTCTCCATTCAGGTTCACTGCCTAGACTCTTAGACATGTACAGTCCTGAAAAAATTTAAGGTTTTATGTTGTAAAATTTGTTTTCACAAGTTGACAGCTTAGTACTAGTCTCTCCATTTTACTGTGGAAACATCTATGACTCAGATGTGTGAATAGTAGAGCCAAGATGAACCTAAACAACTCCATCTATCTCACTAAAATGCCAAAAATATTGTTACCCCACTCTCACTCTATTCCTCCACATACACAGTTATTTTTCTTTTAGAAAAAAAATTTTTTTGCACTTATTTAGGTATAAGGAATTTTATGCTCATCCCCAAACTAATTTGCTGGTGGGGTGGTGGTAGGAGCAGGGACGACAGGTATATTCTGTCCTATATGGAAGAAAAGATGCATAGGTAATTTCTTATTACCTGTGGTAATATGTGGTAAGCACAGGTATGTGCTTATTCTTACATCCCTTTAAACCATGTGTATCATTCACAACAATTAATGTAAGTAATAGATAAAACAAAAGGAAGAAAAATATCCTACAACTGTGTCTATCTCAGTGTGGCTTCAGTGAAGGACAGGGCAAAGTTATAGATCCTCTAAAGACCAATAACAAATATTTGGGGTATACTAGTAAAAAAATAAATAATATTTTTTCCAATTAAATTATGTTGGAATTAACACATAGAGTATCAGATCTACCATTCATCAGAAGAGAGTGACAAGTATGATTACTCTCTTTTCATCTTTGCTTTAAATTTCCATTTCTTTATGCAGTAATTTACCTAACAAACAGGTATCGGTGTCTACTATTGTGGTAGATATTTTGCCAGGAGATTTACATAAATAATAAACAAAATTAATAATCTAGAAAGTAAAACAGCCAAACAACAACATAGATAAACCTTAAATTATAAGGAGAGGCAAATAACGTTATGAGAGAATATACTGGAGGACTTGACCTAGACTGGAGGATCAGAGACTGTTTTCCTGGATAAGAGGAAAGCCAAATTGGCACAGGTTGTGCAGTGAATGGAAAATAAGGAAAAATAAACATCTCTTTTCAAAAGTTTCCTGTAAATGGGAAGAGAGAGTAAAAGCTTAGTTGAGGGATGAAAGATGTGTTGAACAGATAATATGGTGAGGGAACAGAAAGAAGTGCATTCCAGTGAGCATAAAAACACTGGGCAAAAGCCCTAGATCCACAAAGAGGAATCATGTGATGGTGGCTGGAGTATTTTAAAATTATGGGATGGAATATGAGATGAGACTGGAGAGTTAGAGAGTGACAGGATCAATCAGGCATTATGTTGTCTGACTATATATCACAGTTTTCACTGATTATTCCAGGTTTATGTAAGTTGTTCTAACATATCTATTAATAGTTACCCCTTTCACTTTAAAAAGTGTCCCATTTTAGACACTTATTAGCTATATAATACCCCTATTTATAGACTATCCTACAAAAGTTATCCCAAGAACAACTGATTGAAAATGTTTAACCAAAGAAGTAGCATGATCAAACTTGATTGTAAAAAAAAAAAAATCTTTCAGGCTTCAACAATTGGATTGTGTTGTATGGGGTACAAGATTTTGGAGGACTAGTTAGTGGTTCCTGAAGACGTTCAGGCAAGAGTTGAAAATGACTTTGACGAAAGTGATGCCTTACACATAGAGAGCTGGATTGATTTGAGGGATATTTAGGATACTAGATAGAGAGAATTGGTGATATATTGAAAATGGGTATCAGAGATAAGGAGGAAGCATTATTAAGGATTGATATCCAGGTTTTCTTTTTCTGTGTGTTGGGTGATGCTACAAAGTTGTGGTACAAAAATAGGTAAAGAAGGAGTGTGACCAAGATGGAGGAATAGGAAGAGGCTGAGCTCATCTCCTCCCACAGGCACACCAAAATTACAACTATTTACAGAGCAACTATTTAATAGAATTTCCTGAAGACTAGCTGAAAATATTTTCCACAAGTAAAGATACAAAGAAGGAACCACAATTAGATGGGTAGGAGGAGCAGAGATATGGTATAATCAAAACCCATGCCACTGGGTAGAAAACCTATAAATAGGAGGATTATCACAATTGCATAGGTTCTCACCAAGGAGCAAGGGATTCAAGCTCCACATTGGGGTCCCCAGCTGTGGGGTCCTGCACCAGGAAGTTGAGTTCCCTGGAGGTCTGACTTTGAAAGTCAGCAGGGCTTGCATACCAGAAAAATGGATGGCTATAAGAAACAGAGACTCTGCTTTTAAAGGATGTTCACAAAACCTCACACACTCCTAGTCCTAGTGCAGGGGCAGTGATTTGACAAGAGCCTGAGTCAGACCCATTTGCTGATCTTAGAGAGCTTCCCAGAGAGTCAGAAGGCAACTGGGACTCTCCCTTGGGGCATAGATGCTGGCAACATTCATTTTTGGGAATTCATTTTACCAGGAGAACACTAAAGCTGGCAAATGCCATTTAGGAGTCCACCCTGTAGCCACTTCGACCAGGTCCTTACCTGCCCACCAGCAGGCTGGTACCAGCCCTGGGAACAACTGGGTCCCATGGTTAGCCACATTGGCATCCAAACTCTCCACCTGCAGGTGGGCACCAGCCCCATGTCCCCCAGACTGTGCAGCCAGCCATGCTGGAACCTGGCCCCCAAGCACCAGTGGACTGGCAGCTACCACACAAGGCAGGGCCTGGTAGCCAACTGGGCTAGGGGCCAGCCCCACCTACCAGTAGGCAGCCCCACCACAACAGAAAGGCCCATGCAACCCATATAGGGACACCTCTAGAGCATATAGCTCTGGTACTAGTGGGGAGTATGCTGCTGGCTCCATAGAACACCTCCTACATTAGGCCACTTCTCCAAGATTAGGAAACATAACTGACCTAACAATTATATAGAAATAAACACAGAGAATTAGGGAAAATGAGGAGACAGAAGAATATGTTCCAAATGAAGGAACAAGACAAAACTTCAGAAGAACTAAGCAATGCAAATATAAGCAATCTACTTGATAAAGAGTTCAAGGTAATGATCACAAAGATACTCAACAAATTTGGAAGAAGAATGATGAACACAGTGAGAAGTTTAACAAAGAGTTAGAAAATATAAAGAAGAACCAAACAGACCCGAAGAACACAATAAATTAAAATTTAAAAAATACATTAGAAGGAATCAACAGTAGATTAGATGATGCAGAGAACTGTATCAATGAACTGGAAGATAGAGTAGTGGAAATCACACAAGTGGAATAAAAAAGAGAAAAAAAAAATTTAAAAAGATAATTTAAGAGACTTCCGGGAAAACATCAAGTGTACTAACTCGCATTGTAGGGGTCCCAGGTGGAGAAGAGAAAGAGAAAGGGGCAGAGAACTTATTTGAAGAAATAATAGCTAGAAACTTCCCTAACCTGGACAAGGAAGAAGAAATCCAGGTCCAAGAAGCACAGAGATTCCCAAACAATATGAATCCAAAGAGGTCCAAACAAGACACATTAAAATTAAAATGGCAAAAATTAAAGATAAAGAGAGAATCTTAAATACAGCAAGAGAAAAGTAACTAGTTACATATGAGGAAACTCCCATATGTAAGTAGGCCAGAAGGAAGTGTCACAATATATTCAAACTGATGAAAGGAAAACTTGCAACCAAGAATACTCTATCTTAAAAGGCTATCATTCAGATTTGAGGGAGAGAGAAAGTGTTTTACAGACAAGCAAAAACTAGGAGTTCAGCACCATTAAGGCAGACTTACAAGAAATGTTAAAGGGACTTCTCTAAGTGAAAAATAAAAGACCACAAGTAGAAATATGAAAATTATTAAAGGAAAAATCTCATTGGTAAAGGCAAACATACAGTAAGGGTAGTAGATTAACCATTTATAAAGCTATTAGTAATGTTAAAAGACAAAAGTAGTAAAATCATCTATATCCACAGCAAGGAAACTATCAGGAAAACTAAAAGACACCCTATTAAATGGGAGAAGATATTTATAAACAATATATCTGATAAAGGAGTTTACATCTAAATATGCCAAGAAGTCATACAAATTAACATTCAAAAAACAAACAACCCAATTAAAACATGGGCAGAGGACCTGCATAGACATTTTTCCAAAAAAGACACACAGATGGCCAAAAGACATATGAAAAGATGCTCAACTTTACTAATCATCAGGGAAATGCAAATCGAAATCACAATGAGATTTCATCTCACATCTGTTAGAATGGCTATCATCAAAAAGACAACAAGTAATGGCACGGATGTGGAGAAAAGGGAACATTTGTGCATTGTTGGTGGGAATGTAAATTGGTACAACCACTATAGAAAAAAAAAAGTATGAAAGTTTCTCAAAAAATTAAAAATAGAACTACCATATGATCCAGGAATTCTATTTCTGGATATTTTTCTTAAGAAAAAAAAATACTAATTCGAAAAGACATATGTACCTCTCTGTTCATTGCAGCATTATTTATAATAGCCGAGATATGGAAACAACCTAAGAGCCCACAGATAGATGAATGGATAAAAAGATGTGATACACACACACACACACAGAATATTATTCAGCCATACAAAAAGAATGAAATCTTTCCACTTGCAACAACATGGATGGGCCTAGAAAATTTTATGCTATGTGAAATGTCAGACAGAGAAAGACAAATACCATATGATTTCACTTATATATAAAATCTAGAAAACAAAACAAAAAATTATAACAAAACAGAAATAGATACAGAGAACAAGCTAGTTATTGCCAGAAGGGAGGGGGTGGGGGATGAGTGAAATAGTTGAGGGAGATTAACAGGTGTAAATGTCCTGTTATATAGTAAAAAACTAATGGGGATGTAATGTACAGCATAGGGAATATAATCAATAATATTTTAATAAGTTTTTTGTATTATGACAGATGGAATCTAGACTTATCACAATGACCATTTTTAATGTATAAAATATCAAATCACTGTATTATACACCTGAAACTAATGTAATGTTGTAAGTAAATTATACTTCAATAAAAACATAAAGAAAGCAGATAATGGGCTCAATTAGATTTGCATTTTTGCCAGATTGGTGAGTTGAACAAGCTAGAGAACAAGGATGTTACAGATATTAGCATGACTCTTACTTAATTAGGAACCATGGAATGTAAGCTGGATAAGGAGGACAGAAAAGAAGGGAGAAAGCTAATGGATTAGGAATGAGCTCAGGACTCAATGGCGTGTAGGCCCTTGTGATACCAAAGAAATATCATAACTGGACAAATTGATCAAGCAAGCTGGAATGCTATGAACATTCTTTGAAGAGCCAAAGTCTTAATGATGACAAGATAGTGAGTGTGACTTCAGGAATGTGTGACCAAGAGGACCAACTCCTCCGATCCTCTCACATCTCATCTAAAACTTCACCTTTTCTCTCCTGGATTAATGAAGCACTCTAGCTGTTCTCCTTACTTCTACACATATAATACTTTATTCCTCTTATCATAGAATAATCTATTTTCTGTACTTCAACCAGAGTAATCCTTTTAAAATGTAAATCATCTTATATGTCTCTTGATAAAAACTCTCCAAAGACTTCTTAGAATAAGTTCAAAATTGCTTCCACCTGTAAGGCCATATGTATCTGTCTTCTGGCTACCTCTCCAATTTCATTCTGTCACTCTTTCCCTCTGTTCCAAGAGTAGGCTTCTTGCTCTCTCTACAACATAAGCAAGTACTGCTTCAGGTACGATACTCTTGCTGTTCTGTTGGTTCCCTCCCAAGTTGTTGATCACCCCTTAGATCACTGAAATCTTTGCTTAAATGTCACTCCTCAGAGTCCTTTCCTGACCACTCTATCTAAAGTAGCATTCTTTGTGTCTTTGTAATATTTCATTTCACATCATTTAAATACCTGACATTATATTACATAGTTATTTATTATATTTCAAGTCTTTTCCAGTGAAATGTAAACTCTTTAAGGGTGGAAGATTTTTAGTTCACTGCATGTGAAGATCAGGAGCTTGATGAATATTTATTGTCTATAATACCGAGTAGGAAATAAGGAGATCAAGAAGTGAACACCCAGGTTTTGAAAGGGTAACCACAGGCATGTTGTGGTTACCCAAACTGGACAAAAGATATCAGGTATGTGAAGAGTGGCAGGGAACTAAATAAAAGACAGTAATAAAGAAGGGAAGAAGATTTTTATATCTCAGTGTGTTATTGTTTCAGTAGTTTAGTAGTCAAGCTAAATTTTGTTGGCTCTCATACACTTTGTATTTTCCTCCTACAAATGATTCAGGCTTTTGCTCAGAATTAATAAATATGAGTACATATTTACCTTGTGTATGATTTATTACACATCTTCATATGGAGTTCTTCAGATGGCGTTCTTTAAGCATTAATCATTAAGGACATTTTCATACAAGAGCAAGTGACTCTCAAAAGGACTGCTTGAGAGACCTTCAAGGTGGCGGAGGAGTAAGACGTGGAGATCACCTTTCTCCCCACAAATACATCATAAATACATCTACATGTGGAACACCTACTACAGAACACCTACTGAACGTTGGTAGAAGACCTCAGACTTCCCAAAAGGCAAGAAACTCCCCACGTACATGGCTAGGGCAAAAGAAAACAGAAAAAACAGAGACAAAAGAATAGGGACAGGACCTGCACCTCTGGGAGGGAACTGTGAAGGAGGAAGAGTTTCCACACCCTTGGAAGCCCCTTCACTGGTGGAGATGGTGGGTGCAGGGGGGAAGCTTCGGAGCCATGGAGGAGAGTGCAGCAATAGGGGTGCAGAGGGTAAAGTGGAGAGATTCCCACACAGAGGATTGGTACCGACCAACACTCACCAGCCTGAGAGGCTTGTCTGCTCACCCACTGGGGCAGGTGGGGGCTGGGAGCTGAGGCTCTGGCTTCGGAGGTCAGATCTCAGGGACAGGACTGGGGTTAGCTGCATGAACACAGCCTGAAGGGCACTAGTGCACCACAGCTATCCAGGAGGGAGTTTGGGAAAAAGTCTGGAACTGCCTAAGAGGCAAAAGATGATTACTTAGTGGTGTGTGAGGAGAGGGGATACAGAGCACCGACTAAATGAGCTCCAGAGATGGGCGTGAGCCGTGGCTATCAGCACGGACACAAGAGAAGTGTATGAAACACTAAGGCTGCTGCTGCAGCAAGCAAGAATCCTGTGTGCAAGCAGAGGTCACTACCCACACCTCCCTTCCTGGGAGCCTGTGCAGCCCGCCACTGCCAGGGTCCCGTGATCCAGGGACAACTTCCCCAGGAGAACACACGGCATGCCTCAGGCTGTTGCAACGTCATGCTAGTTTCTGCGGCCACGGGATTTCCCTGCATTCTGTACCCCTCCTTCCCACTGGCCTGAGTGAGCCAGAGCCCCCTAATCAGCCGCTACTTTAACCCCGTCCTGTCTGAGCAAAGAATGGATGCCCTCAGGCGACCTACATGCAGAGGAGGGGCCAAATCAAAAGCTGAACCCCAGGAGCTCTGCGAACAAAGAAGAGAGAGGGAAATTTCTCCCAGAAACCTCAGGAGCAGCGGATTAAATCTCCACAATCAACTTGATGTACCCTGCGTATGTGGAATACCTGAATAGACAACGAATCATCCCAAAATTGAGGTGGTGGACCTTGGGAGCAACTGTAGACTTGGGGTTTGCTTTCTGCATCTAATTTGTTTCTGGTTTTACGTTTATCATAGTTTAGTATTTAAATTTTTTTATCATTGGTAGATTTGTTTATTGATTTGGTTGCCCTCTTCCTTTTTGTTATATATAGATATATATTTTTTCTTTTTCTCTTTTTGTGAGTGTGTATGTGTATTCTTCTTTGTGTGATCTTGTCTGTATAGCGTTGCTTTTACCATTTGTCCTAGGGTTCTGTCTGTCTATTATTGTTTTTGTTTTTTTGTATAGTTTTAAGGGCTTTTTACCACGGGTGGATTTGTTTTTTGGATTGGTTGCTCTTTTCTTTCTTTCTTTCATTTTTTACTTACTTTAAAACTTTTTATTTTTAATAATTATTTTTAATTTTTTATTCTAATAACTTTATTTTATTTTACTCTATTTTATTTTAACTTATTTTTTCTTTCTTTTTTCTCCCTTTTCTTCTGAGCCATGTGGCTGACAGGGTCTTGGAGCTCTGGCTGGGTGTCAGGCCTGTGCCTCTGAGGTGGGAGAGCAGAGTTTAGGACATTGGTCCAACAGAGACACCCCGGCTCCATGTACTATCAAATGGTGAAAGTTCCCCAGGGATCTCCATCTCAACAAAAAGACCCAGCTCCACTCAACAATCAGCAAGCTACAGTGCTGGACACCCTATGCTAAACAACTAGCAAGAGAGGAACAGAACCCCAGCCATTAGCAGAGAGTCTGCCTAAAATCATAATAAGGTCACAGACACCCCAAAACACACCACCAGACGTGGTCCTACTCACCAGAAAGGCAAGATCCAGTCTCATCCACCAGAACACAGGCACCAGTCCCCTCCACCAGGAAGCGTACACAACCCACTGAACCAAATTACCCACTGGGGGCAGACACTAAGAACAATCGGAACTACAAACCTTCAGCCTGCAAAAAGGGGACCCCAAACATAGTAAGTTAAGCAAAATGAGAAGACAGAGTAATACACAGCAGATGAAAGAGCAAGATAAAAACCCAACAGACCAAACAAATGAAGAGGAAATAGGCAGTCTACCTGAAAAAGAATTCAGAGTAATGATAGTAAAGATGATCCAAAATCTTGGAAATAAAATGCAGAAAATACAAGAAACATTTAACAAGGACCTAGAAGAACTAAGAGCAAACAAACAATGATGAACAAAAAAAATAAATGAAATTAAAAATTCTCTAGAAGGAAACAATAGTAGAATAACTGAGACAGAAGAATGGATAAGTGATCTGGAAGATAAAAGAGTGAAAATAACTATCACAGAGCATACTAAAGAAAAAAGAATGAAATGAATTGAGGACAGTCTCAGAGACCTCTGAGACAACATTAAATGCACCAACATTCAACTTACAGGGATCCCAGAAGGAGAAGAGAAAAAGAAAGGAAAAAGGGAGAGAGACAAGATGGCGGAAGAGTAAGACGCGGAGATCAACTTCCTTCCCACAGATACATTAGAAATACATCTACACATGGAACTGCTCCTACAGAACACCCACTGAACGCTGGCAGAAAATGTCAGACCTTCCAAAAGGCAAGAAACTCCCCCTGTACTTGGGTAGGGCAAAAGAAAAAAGAAATAACAGAGACAAAAGAATAGGGATGGGACCTGCACCAGTGGGAGGGAGCCGTGAAGGAGGAAAGGTTTCCACGCACTAGGAAGCCCCTTCGTGGGCGGAGACTGCGGGTGGCAGAGGGGGGAAGCTTCGGAGCCACGGAGGAGAGCACAGCCACAGGGGTGCGGAGGGCAAAGCAGAGAGACTCCCGCACAGAGGCTCCGCGCTGAGCAGCACTCACCAGCCCGAGAGGTTTGTCTGCTCCCCCGCCAGGTTGGGCGGGGCTGGGAGCTGAGGCTCGGGCTTCGGTCAGATAGCAGGGAGAGGACTGGGGTTGGCGGCGTGAACACAGCCTGAAGGGGTTAGCGCACCACAGCTGGCTGGGAGGGAGACCGGGAAAAAGTCTGCAGCTGCCGAAGAGGCAAGAGACTTTTTCTTGCCTCTTTGTTTCACGGCGCGCAAGGAGAGGGGATTCAGAGCGCCGCCTAAACGAACTCCATAGACGGCCACGAGCCACGGCGATTAGCACGGGCCCCAGAGACGGGCGTGAGACGCTAAGGCTGCTGCTGCTGCCACCAAAAAGCCTGTGTGCGAACACAGGTCACTCTCCACACCGCCCCTCCCAGGAGCCGGTGCAGCCCGCCACTGCCAGGGTCCCGTGATCCAGGGACAACTTTCCCGGGAGAACGCACGGCGTGCCTCAGGCTGCTGCAACGTCACGCAGGCCTCTGCCATTGTAGGCTCACCCCGCCTCCTCTGTACTTCTCCCTCCCCCCAGCCTGAGTGAGCCAAAGCCCCCGAAGTAGCTGCTCCTTTAACCCCGTTCTGTCTGGCAGGGAACAGACGCCCTCAGGCGACCTACACTCAGAGGCAGGTCCAAATCCAAAGCTGAACCCCAAGAGCTGTGGGAACATAGAAGAGAAAGGGAAATATCTCCCAGCAGTCTCAGAAGCAGCGGATTAAAACTCCACAAACAACTTGATGTGCCTGCATCTGTTGAATACCTGAATAGACAACGAATCATCCCAAATTCAGGAGGTGGACTTTGGGAACAGAATATATTAATTTTTCCCCTTTTCCCTTTTTTGTGAGTGTATATGTATATGCTTCTGGGTGAGATTTTGTCTGTATAGCTTTGCTTTATAATAGCTTTATTTTACTTCAATATATTATATCCTCTTTCTTTCTTTCTTTCTATTTTTTCTCCCTTTTACTCTGAGCCGTGTGGATGAAAGGCTCTTGGTGCTCCAGCCAGGCATCAGGACCATGCCTCTGAGGTGGAAGACCAACTTCAGGGCACTGGTCCACAAGAGACCTCCCAGCTCCACGTAATACCAAATGGCAAAAATCTCTCAGAGATCTCCATCTCAACATCAAGACCCAGCTTCACTCAACGACCAGCAAGCTACAGTGCTGGACACCCTTTGCCAAACAACTAGCAAGACAGGAACAAAGCCCCATACATTAGCAGAGAGGCTGCCTAAAATCATAATAAGGCCACAGACACCCCAAAATACACCACCAGACGTGGACGTGCCCACCAGAAAGACAAGATCCAGCCTCATCCACCAGAACTCAGGCACTAGTTCCCTCCACCAGGAAGCCTACACAACCCACTGAATGAACCTTAGCCACTGGGGACAGATACCAAAAACAACAGGAACTACAAACCTGCAGCCTGTGAAAAGGAGACCACAAACACAGTAAGATAAGCAAAATGAGATGACAGAAAAACACACAGCAGATGAAGGAGCAGGGTCAAAACACACCAGACCTAACAAATGAAGAGGAAATAGGTAGTCTACCTGAAAAAGAATTCAGAATAATGATAGTAAGGATGATCCAAAATCTTGGAAATAGAATAGACAAAATGCAAGAAACATTTAACAAGGACATAGAAGAACTAAAGAGGAACCAAGCAACAATGAAAAACAGAATAAATGAAATTAAAAATACTCTAGATAGGATCAATAGCAGAATAACGGAGGCAGAAGAAAGGATAAGTGACCTGGAAGATAAAATGGTGGAAATAACTACTGCAGAGCTGGAAAAAGAAAAAAAGAATGAAAAGAACTGAGGACAGTCTCAGAGACCTCTGGGACAACATTAAATGCACCAACATTCTAATAATAGGGGTCCCAGGAGAAGAAGAGAAAAAGAAAGGAACTGAGAAAATATTTGAAGAGATTAAAGGTGAAAACTTACCTAATATGGGAAAGGAAATAGTTAACCAAGTCCTGGAAGCACAGAGAGTCCCATACAGGATAAATCCAAGGAGAAACACGCCAAGACACATATTAATCAAACTGTCAAAAATTAAATATAAAGAAAACATATTAAAAGCAGCAAGGGAAAAACAACAAATAACACACAAGGGAATCCCCATAAGGTTAACATCTGATCTTTCAGCAGAAAATCTGCAAGCCAGAAGGCAGTGGCAAGATATACTTAAAGTGATGAAGGAGAAAAACCTACAACCAAGATTACTCTACCCAGAAAGGATCTCATTCAGATTTGATGGAGAAATTAAAACATTTAGAGACAAGCAAAAGCTGAGAGAGTTCAGCACCACCAAACCAGCTTTACAACAAATGCTAAAGGAACTTCTCTAGGCAAGAAACACAAGAGAAGGAAAACACCTACAATAACAAACCCAAAATATTTAAGAAAATGGGAATAGGAACATACATATCGATAATTACCTTAAATTTTAATGGATTATATGCTCCACCAAAAGACACAGACTGGCTGAATGGATACAAAAACAAGACCCATATATATGCTGTCTACAAGAGACCCACTTCAGACCTAGAGACACATACAGACTGAAAGTGAGGGGATGGAAAAAGATATTCCATGCAAATGGAAATCAAAAGAAAGCTGGAGTAGCAGTTCTCATATCAGACAAAATAGACTTTAAAATAAAGACTATTACAAGAGACAAAGAAGGACACTATATAATGATCAAGGTTTCGATCCAAGAGGAAGGTATAACAATTGTAAATATTTGTGCACTCAACATAGGAGCACCTCAATACATAAGGCAAATACTAACAGCCATAAAAGGGGAAATCGACAGCAACA
This sequence comes from Eschrichtius robustus, assembly GCF_028021215.1. Lineage (NCBI taxonomy): Eukaryota > Metazoa > Chordata > Mammalia > Artiodactyla > Eschrichtiidae > Eschrichtius > Eschrichtius robustus. Next base: position 31,543,813 of record NC_090836.1, read on the forward strand.
CAATCATAGTAGGGGACTTTAACACCCCACTTTCACCAATGGACAGATCCTCCAAAATGAAAATAAATAAGGAAACACAAGCTTTAAATGATACATTAAACAAGATGGACTTAATTGATATTTATAGGACATTCCACCCAAAAACAACAGAACACACATTTTTCTCAAGTGCTCATGGAACATTCTCCAGGATAGATCATATCTTGGGTCACAAATCAAGCCTTGGTAAATTTAAGAAAATTGAAATCGTATCAAGTATCTTTTCTGACCACAACGCTATGAGACTAGATATCAATTACAGGAAAAGATCTGTAAAAAATACAAACACCTGGAGGCTACACAATACACTACTTAATAACGAAGTGATCACTGAAGAAATCAAAGGGGAAATCAAAAAATACCTAGAAACAAATAACAATGGAGATACAACGACCCAAAACCTATGGGACACAGCAAAAGCAGTGCTAAGAGAGAAGTTTATAGCAATACAAGCCTACCTCAAGAAACAGGAAACATCTTGAATAAACAACCTAACCTTACACCTAAAGCAATTAGAGAAAGAAGAACAAAAAAACCCCCAAAGCTAGCAGAATGAAATAAATCATAAACATCAGGTCAGAAATAAATGAAAAAGAAATGAAGGAAACAATAGCAAAAATCAATGAAACTAAAAGCTGGTTCTTTGAGAAGATAAACAAAATTGATAAACCATTAGCCAGACTCATCAAGAGAAAAAGGGAGAAGACTCAAATCAATAGAATTAGAAATGAAAAAGGAGAAGTAACCACTGACACTGCAGAAATACAAAAGATCATGAGAGATTACTACAAGCAACTCTATGCCAATAAAATGGACAACCTGGAAGAAATGGACAGATTCCTAGAAATGCACAACTGCCGAGACTGAACCAGGAAGAAATAGAAAATATGAACAGACCAATCACAAGCACTGAAATTGAAACTGTGATTAAAAACCTTCCAACAAACAAAAGCCCAGGACCAGATGGCTTCACAGGTGAATTCTATCAAACATTTAGAGAAGAGCTAACACCTATCCTTCTCAAACTCTTCCAAAATATTGCAGAGGGAGGAACGCTCCCCAACTCATTCTACGAGGCCACCATCACCCTGATACCAAAACCAGACAAAGATGTCACAAAGAAAGGAAACTACAGGCCAATATCACTGATGAACATAGATGCCAAAATCCTCAACAAAATACTAGCAAACAAAATCCAACAGCACATTAAAAGGATCATACACCATGATCAAGTGGGGTTTATCCCAGGAATGCAAGGATTCTTCAATATACGCAAATCAATCAATGTGATACACCATATTAACAAATTGAAGGAGAAAAACCATATGATCATCTCAATAGATGCAGAGAAAGCTTTTGACAAAATTCAACACCCATTTATGATAGAAGCCCTGCAGAAAGTAGGCATAGAGGGAACTTTCCTCAACATAATAAAGGCCATATATGACAAACCCACAGCCAACATTGTCCTCAATGGTGAAAAACTGAAACCATTTCCACTAAGATCAGGAGCAAGACACGTTTGCCCACTCTACCACTATTATTCAACATAGTTTTGGAAGTTTTAGCCACAGCAATCAGAGAAGACAAAGAAATAAAAGGAATCCAAATCGGAAAAGAAGAAGTAAAGCTGTCACTATTTGCAGATGACATGATACTATACATAGAGAATCCTAAAGATGCTACCAGAAAACTCCTAGAGCTAATCAATGAATTTGATAAAGTAGCAGGATACAAAATTAATGCACAGAAATCTCTTGCATTTCTATACACTAATGACGAAAAATCTGAAAGAGAAATTAAGAAAACACTCCCGTTTACCATTTCAACAAAAAGAATAAAATATCTAGGAATAAACCTACCTAAGGAGACAAAAGACCTGTATGCAGAAAATTATAAGACACTGATGAAAGAAATTAAAGATGATACAAATAGATGGAGAGATATACCATGTTCTTGGATTGGAAGAATCGACATTGTGAAAATGACTCTACTACCCAAAGCAATCTACAGATTCAATGCAATCCCTATCAAACTACCACTGGCATTTTTCACAGAACTAGAACAAAAAATTTCACAATTTGTATGCAAACACAAAAGACCCTGAATAGCCAAAGCAATCTTGAGAACGAAAAATGGAGCTGGGGGAATCAGGCTCCCTGACTTCAGACTATATTACAGAGCTACAGTAATCAAGACAGTTTGGTACTGGCACAAAAACAGAAATATAGATCAATGGAACAGGATAGAAATCCCAGAGATAAACCCACGCACATATGGTCACCTTATCTTTGATAAAGGAGGCAAGCATATACAGTGGAGAAAAGACAGCCTCTTCAATAAGTGCTGCTGGGAAAATTGGACAGGTACATGTAAAAGTATGAAATTAGAACACTCCCTGACACCATGCACAAAATAAACTCAAAATGGATTAAAGACCTAAGTGTAAGGGCAGACACTATCAAACTCTTAGAGGAAAACATAGGCAGAACACTCTATGACATACATCACAGCAAGATTCTTTTTGACCCAGCTCCCAGAGAAATGGAAATAAGAACACAAATAAACAAATGGGACCTAATGAAACTTAAAAACTTTTGCACAGCAAAGGAAACCATAAACAAGACCAAAAGACAACCATCAGAATGGGAGAAAATATTTGCAAATGAAGCAACTGACAAAGGATTAATCTCCAAGGTTTACAAGCAGCTCATGCAGCTCAATAACAGAAAAACGAACAACCCAATCCAAAAATGGGCAGAAGATCTAAATAGACATTTCTCCAAAGAAGATATACAGATTGCCAACAAACACATGAAAGAATGCTCAACATCATTAATCATTAGAGAAATGCAAATCAGAACTACAATGAGATATCATCTCACACCAGTCAGAATGGGCATCCTCAAAAAATCTAGAAACAATAAATGCTGGAGAGTGTGTGGAGAAACGGGCACGCTCTTGCACTGTTGGTGGGAATGTAAATTGATACAGCCACTATGGAGAACAGTATGGAGGTTCCTTAAAAAACTACAAATAGAGCTACCATATGACCTAGCAATCCCACTACTGGGCATATACCCTGAGAAAACCATAATTCAAAAGTGTCATGTACCAAAATGTTCATCGCAGCTGTATTTACAATAGCCAGAACATGGAAGCAACCTAAGTGTCCATCATTGGATGAATGGATAAGGAAGATGTGGCACATATATACAAAGTAATATTACTCAGCCATAAAAAGAAATGAAATGGAGGTATTTGTAATGAGGTGGATGGAGTTAGAGTCTGTCATACAGAGTGAAGTAAGTCAGAAAGAGAAAAATAAATACAGTATGCTAACACATATATATGGAATCTAAGAAAAAAAAAAAAGGCCATGAAGAACCTAGTGGCAAGACGGGAATAGAGACACAGACCTACTAGAGAATGGACTTGAGGATATGGGGAGGGGGAGGGGTGAGACGTGACAGGGTGAGAGATTGTCATGGACATATATACACTACCAAATATAGAATGGATAGCTAGTGGGAAGCAGCCGCATTGCACAGGGAGATCAGCTCGGTGCTTTGTGACCACCTAGAGTGGTGGGATGGGGAGTGTTGGAGGGAGGGAGATGCAGGAAGGAGGAGATATGGGAACATATGTATATGTATAACTGATTCACTTTGTTGTAAAGCAGAAACTAACACACCATTGTAAAGCAATTATACTTCATTAAAGATGTTAAAAAAAAAAAGGAACAGAGAAAATATTTGAAGAGATTATAGTTGAAATCTTCCCTAATATGGGAGAGGAAATAGTCAATCAAGTCCAGGAATGCAGAGAGTCCCATACAGGATAAATCCAAGGAGAAACATGCCAAGACACATATTAATCAAACTATCAAAAATTAAATACAGGGTAAAAATATTAAAAGCACCAAGGGAAAAACAGCAAATAACATACAAGGGAAACCACATAAGGTTAACAGCTGATCTTTCAGCTGAAACTCTGCAAGCAAGAAGGGAGTGGCAGGACATATTTAAAGTGATGAAAGGGAAAAATGTACAACAAGATTACTCTACCCAGAAAGGATCTCATTCAGATTCGACAGAGAATTTATAACTTTACAGACAAGCAAAAGCTAAGAGAATTCAGCACCACCAAACCAGCTTTACAGCAAATGCTAAGGGAAATTCTCTAGGCAGAGAACACAAAAGAAAGAAGAGACCTACCATAACAATCCCTGCAATGTTTAAAAAATGGTTATAGTAACATACATGTTGATAACTACCTTAAATATAAATAGTTTAAATGCTCCAACCAAAAGACATAGACTGGCTGAATGGATACAAAAACAAGACCCATATATATGCTGTCTACAAGAGACCAAAATCAGGCCTAGGGACACATACAGACTGAAAGTGAGGGGATGGAAATAGATATTCCATGCAAATGGGAACCAAAGAAAGCTGGAGTAACAATTCTCATATCAGAGAATATAGACTTTAAAATAAAGACTATTACAAGAGACAAAGAAGGACACTACTTAATGATCAAGGGATCAATCCAAGAATAAGATATCACAATTGTAAATATTTATGCACCCAACATAGGAGCACCTCAATACATAAGGCACATGCTAACAGCCTTAAAAGGGGAAATCGACAGTAACAACATCATAGTAGGGGACGTTAACACCCCACTTTCACCAATGGCCAGATCAACCAAAATGAAAATATATAAGGAAACTCAAGCTTTAAATGATACATTAAACAAGATGGACTTAATTGATATTTATAGGACATTCCATCCAAAACAACAGAATACACTTTCTTCTCAAGTGCTCATGGAACAGTCTCCAGGATAGACCATTTCTTGGGTCACAAATCAAGCTTTGGTAAATATAAGAAAATTGAAATCATATCAAGTATCTTTTCTTACCACAATGCTATGAGACTAGATATCAATTACAGGAAAAAATCTGTAAAAAATACAAACACATGGAGGCTACACAATACACTAATAAATATTCAAGAGATCACTGAGGAAATCAAAGAAGATATCAAAAAATACACAGAAACAAATGACAATGAAAACACAATGTTCCAAAGCCTATGGGATTTAGTGAAAGCAGTTCTAAGAGGGAAGTTTATAGCAATAAAATCCTACCTCAAGAAAGAAGAAACATCTCAAATTAACAACCTAACCTTACACCTAAAGCAATTAGAGAAAGAAGAACCAAAATACCACAAACTTAGAAGAAGGAAAGAAATCATAAAGATCAGATCAGAAATAAATGAAAAAGAAATGAAGGAAAAGATAGCAAGGATCATTAAAACTAACAGCTAGTTCTTTGAGAAGATAAACAAAATTGATAAACAATTAGCCAGACTCATCAAGAAAAAAAGGGAGAAGACTCAAATCAATAGAATTAGAAATGAAAAAGGAGAAGTAACAACTGACACTGCAGAAATACAAACAATCGTGAGAGATTACTACAAGCAACCTTATGCCAATAAAATGGACAACCTGGAACAAATGGACAAATTCTTAAAAAAGAAGAATCTTCCAAGACTGAACCAGGAAGAAATAGAAAATATAAACAGACCAATCACAAGCATTGAAATTGAGACAGTGATTAAAAATCTTCCAAAAAACAAAAGTCCAGGACCAGATGGCTTCACAGGCAAATTCTATCAAACATTTAGAAAAGATCTAACACCTACCCTTCTCAAACTCTTCCAAAATACTACAGAGGGAGGAACACTCCCAAATTCATTCTATGAGGCCACCATCACCCTGATACCAAACCAGACAAAGTTGTCACAAAGAAAGAAAACTACAGGCCTATATCACTGGTGAACATAGATGCAAATATCCTCAACAAAATACTAGCAAACAGAATTCAACAGCATATTAAAAGGATCGTACACCATGATCAAGTGGAGTATATCCCAGGAATGCCAGGATTCTTCAATATTTGCAAATCAATCAATGTGATACACCGTATTAACATATTGAAGGAGAAAAACCATATGATCATCTCATTATATGCAGAAAAGCTTTCGACAAAATTCAGCACCCATTTATGACAAAAACTCTCCAGAAAGTAGGCATAGAGGTAACTTACCTCAATATAATGAAGGCTACGTATGACAAACCCATAGCCAACATCATTCTCAATGGTGAAAAACTGAAACGATTTCCTCTAAGATCAGGAACAAAACAAGGTTGTCCACTCTCAGCACTATTATTCAACATCGTTTTGGAAGTATTAGTCACAGCAATCAGAGAAGAAAAAGAAATAAAAAGAATCCAAATTGGAAAAGAAGAAGTAAAGCTGTCACTGTTTGCAGTTGACATGATACTATACATAGAGAAGCCTAAAGATGCTACCAGAAAACTATTAGAGCTAATCAATGAATTTGGTAAAGTAGCAGGATCCAAAATTAATGCACAGAAATCTCTTGCATTCCTGTACACTAATGATGAAAAATCTGAAAGAGAAATTAAGAAAACACTCCCATTTACCATTGCAACAAAATGAATAAAATACCTAGGAATAAACTTACCTAAGGAGACAAAAGACCTGTATGCAGAAAACTATAAGACACTGATGCAAGAAATTAAAGATGATACAAACAGATGGAGAGATATACCATGTTCTTGGATTGGAAGAATCAATATTGTGAAAATGACTGTACTACCCAAAGCAATCTACAAATTCAATGCATTCCCTACCAAACTACCAATGGCATTTTTCACAGAACTAGAACAAAAAATTTCACAATTTGTATGGAAACACAAAAGACCCCGAATAGCCAAAGCAATCTTGAGAACGAAAAATGGAGCTGGAGGAATCAGGCTCCCTGACTTCAGACTAGACTACAAAGTTGTGGTAGTCAAGACAGTATGGTAATGGCACAAAAACAGAAATATAGATCAATGGAACAGGATATTAAGCCCAGAGATAAACCCATGAACATATGGTCACCTTATCTTTGATAAAGGAGGCAAGAGTATACAATGGAGAAAAGACAGCCTCTTCAATAAGTGGTGCTGGAAAAACTGGACAGCTACATGTAAAAGAATGAAATTAGAAGACTCACTAACACCATACACAAAAATAAACTCAAAATGAATTAAAGACTGGAATGTAAGGTCAGACACTATAAAACTCTGAGTAAAACAGAAGCAGAATGGTCTATGACATAAATCACAGCAAGATCCTTTTTGACTCACCTCCTAGAGAAATGGAAATAAAAACAAAAATAAACACATGGAACCTACTGTGACTTAAAAGCTTTTGCACAGCAAAGGAAACCATAAAGAAGACGAAAAGACAACCCTCAGAATGGGAGAAAATATTTGCAAATGAATCAACAGACAAAGGATTCATCTCCAAAATATATAAACAGCACATGCAGCTCAATATTAAAAAAACAAACAACCCAATGCAAAAATGGGCAGAAGAGCTAAATAGACATTTCTCCAAAGAAGACATACAGATGGACCACAGGCACATGAAAAGCTGCTCAACATCACTAATCATTAGAGAAATGCAAATCAAAACTACAATGAGGTATCACCTCACACCATTCAGAATGGCCATCATCAAAAAATCTACAAACAATAAATGTTGGAGAGGGTGTGAAGAAAAGGGAACTCTCTTACACTGTTGGTGGGAATGTAAGTTGGTACAGCCACTATGGAGAACAGTATGGAGGTTCCTTAAAAACCTAATAATAGAACTACCATATGATCCAGCAATCCCACTACTGGGCATATACCCTGAGAAAACCATAATTCAAAAGAGTCATGTATCACAATGTTCATTGAAGCACTATTTACAATAGCCAGGTCATCGTAGCAACCTATGTGTCCATCGACATATCAATGGGTAGAGAAGATGTGGCACATATATACAACGGAATATTACTCAGCCATAAAGAAATGACATTGAGTTATTTGTAGTGAGGTGGATGGACCTAGAGTCTGTCATACAGAGTGAAGTAACTCAGAAAGAGAAAAACAAACACCGTATGTTAACACATATATATGCAATCTAAAAAAACAAGAAAATGGTTCTGACGAACCTAGTGGAAAGACAGGAATAAAGATGCAGACGTAGAGAATGGACTTGAGGACACGGGGAGGGGGAAGGGTAAGTTGGGACGAAGTGAGAGAGTGGCAGGGACATATATACACTACCAAATGTAAAATAGATAGCTAGTGGGAAGCAGCCAGATAGCACAGCGAGATCAGCTCGATGCTTTGTGACCACCTAGAGGGGTGGGATAGGGAGGGTGGGAGGGAGACACAAGAGGGAGGAGATATGGGGATATATGTATATGTATAGCTGATTCACTTTGTTATAAAGCAGAAACTAACACACAATTGTAAAGCAATTATACTCCAATAAAGGTGTTAAAAAAAAGGGCTGTTTGTCTCTGTACAGAAGCTATAGGTATTTTATGAATTGAATTTAAAAGCTTTTAAACATAACTCTCACTGAAGTTGTTTTGTATTACATTCATATTTTGTATGTTATAGCAACGTGTAAAATCCTTCTCTTTCCCTTACAAAAAAATGTATTGACCTTTTTCACTTTTAAATAGTTGGTTGAATCCATTATGACTCTTTAACTGCCAGTAAGAGGACACTCAGTCAAGTGATTTGAATAGAAAGATAATTTATGGAATCAAAAACTGAAAAATCTCAGTAATCATATTTTAAATAATATTTTAAAATATGTTCTTGACCCAGGATTTCACATGGTTCTGTCCTTACCCTCTATTTGCTGCATTATCATACTCCTTGTCAGTTGCACTCTCACATAATTTTGAATAGCAAAAGTTATGCTGGAGAAGAAAACTTGACTTTTTCAGTGATCCTGGTAAATATCTTTCACATTATATTCCATTAGGTTGGATTGGGACCCGTGCAGAACCTTGATTCAATCACATTGGCCAGGGGATGTGAGGCTCTTACTGGTTAGCCATGCCCCACTACCCAGTCCCCACTCCCCATTTCATGCACACTCTTGAACACGAGAAGAGTCAATGCATCAAAACACATGGAATGATAATGGAGTAGAGGTCTGTCCCCAAAGGAAAATAACAGTACTATTACCAAAAATGGGGGAGTGTGAGAGGGAAGGAGTGGGTGCTGAATGACAAAAACCACAGCCCATTAGAAATTCTTCCAAACATGATTTTAAGCTGGTAATATCATATTCATATATAATAAAAAGAACATTTAATACTCTGCCTTTGAATTCCTTACATTAAAATACAGGGATTAAATTGAAAAAAATCTGTTTATCTGAGAAAAATGTATTCATTAACCTGCTTTGTGATAGAAATGTACACAAAATTTAAACTTTTATTATGCTAGAATAAATGGACTTTGAATGAAAGAACTAAACCCACTTTGAATTATGGGATTTTTGTTGTTGTTGTTCTAATGCCCCTTTAACCCACCCGGACCTGGGTTTCCTCTCTTCTTAGATGATTTGATGATTTATTCCTCAGCTCTAGTTTCACATTTCATTTTTATGAGACTTTGTTCTTGCTTTGGAATTTTGACAAATGCTATATTAAAGCTTTAATTTAGAAAGAACTTAAATATTTGTATCATTAAGTTATACCACCCAAGAGTTCCATATTTCTCTTCATTTATTAAATCCTTCTTCCATATCAAGTAATAAGAATGTTTGTTTTTTTATACAATTCTCTTTCTTAATTTAAATCAATTTCTAGATGTTTTGTGATTAACTTATCCTTAGTTTTGAGTTGTTTATAAGTAGGTGTTTTCACTGGTTATTACGATACATAGAATAATTGGTAACTTTTGCATATTTATATACAACGTACTTTTCTAGTCATGCTAATGGATTTCTAGTAATCCTAATGTTTTCAGAGAATTCTCTAGGGTAATCATGGAATATAATTATGTGATATGAAAATAATGAGGAGGAGTTTATAGTTCCAGAAAGATGGCATTGGGTCTTTTGCAGAGGGGCTACAACATTGGACCACACTTTCATTTCCTTCTTTTCATTTGGGAATACTACCAAAGAACGCTGATAATAGACAGTTCCTACATGGTGAATCCTGGACACCCTAGCAGCTCTTTTCTCCTGTCTCTATTTAGTTCCAGTAGTGCCTTTATTGACCTCCTTTCCTCCCGAAGTTTCCATGACTTCTCCCAGTACAGATATGAACCTTTACATAAGGTCTAGGACATGCACTGTTCACTGCTATAGGTAAGCAGATTTTCTCCATTTATGTGCATCTTTGCATCCTCCATTTGACAAATCCTATTTCTGTCATGTTACTAATTTTGTCTAAGAAGATGTAAATAAATTACCTTTATTATTTCTGCAATAAGATACTGCTCATGCAGTTCATCCAAACTTAAAGGTGGGAGCCAAAGTTGTTTGTATGTTTGTTGCTAAGAAAAAAATCAAGGCTTTGAAGAGAAACAGTTTTTACTTATAGATTATTCTGATCCCATGAGTCTTTGGCTGGTATCATTTAAATCAAAGAATTTAAATATGAATGTGGTCACACATTTCTTTTTTAATAATTTTTTTCCTCAAGAAATTCTGATTAAGTTGTCATCAATTATAACACTTACCTTAAAATTTGTGCTTCAAAAATTACAATCAAGGAATTTTACTCAGAACCTGGCAGCTAGAGTATATGAATATGCAATTATCTCATTTGATTATCCATCTTTTCAATAGAGATTAACAAATTTTCATAAGTTATCATCATATCAATAATTCTATCTGCTCAGTATCACCTTTGTACTTTTCAGCTAGCATTGGTTATGAGAGCTATTTGAAAGTTCACTATTTACTAACAAAATCTGTGTGGGAAGAATCTAGCATCTTTGTGTATATGTCTGTGGAATCTGATTAATATAAATGACCTATTATTCAAGAAAAAATATGACCTTGAGATGTTGTTGCAGCTTATAAATTTGTTTCCTTCAAATAAATTCAATATTTTTAGGCTTTGACAGATAATTGTCCAAAAATTCCTTCCAGCAATTTGTTTTTCCCAAAGGAAGACTCGGAATACGTGAATTAAGTTAATTGTTTGGCCCAGCATTCAATCTTAAATATAATGAACTGCAAATTCAGCATGGGTCTTTCTGCTGAATACCCCAATTTCAGTTATTTTGATCTTAAGATACCCCACTGAAGAGGTTGTTTAACTCTATGCAAAAAAAAAAAAAAAAGGATGAGAAATATCTATGACAGTTTATCTTTCTAGGAGAGGGAGAGGATTTATCCACCTGCAGATGTTTCCTGCCCTCTCTCTCCTCTACCAATACTGCTCAGGTCTATCTTAGCCCACTCAGCTTCCCCTCCATTAAAGGAGAGTTTTAGGAGATAACCAGCTGCTGGGCTTTGGTAATGTAGAATATGAAAAATGGGTAGGGAAAATCTAGATGGCTGGGTGATGGCAGAGGAGAGGAAGGGAGCAGTAGAGCAAAAGCCAGGACAACTCCTGTCTCTTGCTGGGGATTGAAGAGTTGAAGAAGGGAGTGAAGAATTCAACAAATTATAACCCCAGTTCAGCTTCAGGGTGTGACAGAATTGGATTTTAGGAAAAACTATTGTGGATTAGAAATTGTATCTTTTAATAGTACAGGGAGTATTTTAGAATTTGATTAGAACTCATTAGTGTATTAGATTTATAGATGAGTAAGTTAGAACTCAATTTTAAAAATGATAGTTGATTTCTTTGACAATTTTAGACTCCTTTCATAGAAGTATAAGGCTCTCTGGTTCTCTGCCTTACAAATTCTACCTGCTTGGCTTCCAGGTTCCAAGCTCTGTCTCCTGAGTTGGGCAGTCATCTGGGCTGTGCCTGAGTTCCTTCTATGAGCCATGGCCTGGAAGCTCTGTCCTGGCAGGAAGCTGGAGTCCTCCTAAAGGTTACTTCCTTTGTTTTCTGTCTCTCAAGGATCACCATCCTGAACTGTCTGTGGTCCACTGCCTGAAAACTGTTGTTTCATATATTTTGTCTGTTTTTTTCAGTTATTAAAGGTGGGAGAGTAAATCCAGTAACCCCTCATGTCCAAAAGTATGCAGACTTCTTTTTCATTAACTTTCAGTAGAGAGGAATGCCTTCAGTGCAATTGTAATCTGATTTAAAATAGCCTCCTCAGAGGCAACATTTATCAGGATCAAATGACTATGTTACTACATTACTACATTCACAGGCTTATTCTGTGCTATAGTTCTTCACCAAAATGCTGCTTTGAGCATAACAAGAGGGCACCTTTTGTTATCTCCCTAATTTCTATATTCCATAATACTTTTTTTATGCTTTATTTATTTGTTCATACCTTCATTTTCTTTTTTAGAGAATTCACAAATTAAAAGTACACAATATTTATTTAGTCCCAGATGTGTCTATGTGGGAGGGGAAGTGAATTGTTTTCTGTGTATCTCAACACCCCTACATACACACAAAGACAAACATAGTTATTCATCCTGGGACCATGAACAATGACATGCAATACATAGTGATGTTTATCCACCTAAAATGATTTTTTTTGCTTATTAACTATCTACATCATGAGGTGTTGGTTCTGTCTGTACCTCCGTTCTCCATGATCCTTCATCTTGCTCAGCATCACAGTGTTTTGTAACCAAGAAATGTAACTCATCCACACTTGTCAGTTTAGAATTTTTCCCATTTTCTTGTAAGTGGTGTATAACTTTTTCTTCATCTGATTTAAAGCCATTTCCAAGATATCCTAGATTCACTCATGTCCTTTTTCTTCCCTGTGTTAAGCTACTTTCCCTCCATTTAGAAAGCTTTGAAACATCTTCTACTTTGAAAGTGCTTTCTGTCTTCTACTTTGTGTTCCCTCCAAATTCCTTCCTCAGGTTTAATAAGATCACTTTCTTTCTCAATTTGAAACCTGAATTCTTTCTCATGTACAAAATATTTTACTAACCAGAGGAGCCACTTTATCTTAATAGGGGTCCCTACAAATTCCATTATGTTTACTCAAAAACCTAGTTTATACTATACTTCTATGCAATATGAGCATTTAATTATATATATATGTATATATATATATGTGTGTGTGTGTGTGTGTATATATATATATATATATTTTTCAGTGTTTGGGATCTTTTCTGCTTGTGTGTCTGTAAATTGCCCACAAATCCATCTACAACTGTCTGAGAATGTAGGATGTGCTACTGACATTATTGTGTCTGCCTAGCTCTGAATACTTTACCGCCACATATAAGAAAACACTTAAAAAGTAAAACTATAAAGCCCTTGATGATGCCAATACATTCACTGTTGGGTGTTCTCTTGTACAAAATTAACACCTCAATAAGTGATCTATTTTAACATGTACAGAATTCTCTGAGGAAAAAAATAACAGATGGAATGGGGAATGTAAGTGGAAATATGTGACAGTACAATGAACACTCCAGCATGCATTTTAAATAATTTACACAAATCTGTTCCAATTTGTGAGCCAGAATAAAAATAGCACCATTTGTCAAATAAAAGTTAAAACTTTGTTGGAAATTATAAGCCTGATTTATACATCATACTGTTAGATTTGCCATTATTAATCATACCATGATGGCAATAATCTAAGTATAAACATGCCCTCTTTTACAGCTGCACAATTGTCTTAATTGGTACTAATTTCCCTCCAATTGCAGTATCATTTGTTTTCCTTGGTGTGGAAAAGCAGAATGAGTTTGCTTTCTGTATAAATTCACTGAGGAAAATAAGCAGAAGGCCCTGTTTTGCTAGCAAATAAATTTCTTGCTCACCACATGTGATGACAAGTTCTGGGATTGGAGGTGGACCTAGGTAATATTATTACATGTGCTTTGTTGGAATTCACATTTTCTGTGGGTTTGGAATAGGCAGTAATTAGTCTTGAGAATATGTTTGAAAATAAATTAATTCCATGTTACCTGGTGTGGTTAGGCTTGACAACCATAATATTTTCATTGAATTTTGTTTTTGTTTAATGTCGTTTGTTTCTAGTAAAATAAATACACTAAGCTTATATACCATGTAGAAACAAGAAACCACAAAAACCTTTATTAATGGATGGTGCATAAAGGATTTTGTGACTTAGTTCTAAGTGACCTCAGGGTTTTAAAAGTTCAGGGAGATTGGTTTAAAAAAATGACAGAGGACAGTTCAAGGAACATTTTAAAGGTAATAATCAATTGATTCATTTCAATATGTTTTAAAATTATTCTCTTTGTAAAATCACATTTGTTTTGAAAAGTGTAGCATTAGAGAACTTTGATGTTCTCAAACTGCTAAGAATTCAGTGGAGTTACTTGAAGGATTCTTACAGCAGAAGAGGCTTGTTCAGATAGGCAGTCATGATGTGACATTTTGATGGGATGTTACATGCTGCCAGGTGGTGTGGTCTGTCTCTCCTGAAAAGAAATATTTGTTTTATGTAGTTCTTTAAAAGTTCTTCTTGAAAGTTTCAAATATCTCTGGGGGTAAGTTTATAGGGTAAAATGTTCCTCAACAATGATAAATATTTGAGGGTTTTCTCCTTGTTCACCAAAGACAGAATAGTTTTTAAAAATCCCCCACTGTTTTTCCTGACATGCAGGAGTCCCTGCAAGGGGCTTTGGGAAATTTTATTCTGTCCTAAGGCCTTTGGACCTGGGGATCTGGACTCAGTACCAGCATCTGAGACTTTTAAAGGATTTGGCAAGATGCTTGGTCTTTGTGCTCTCTTTTCTAGTAGGCCCTGACATGGTTTCTTAAAGAGGATATAAATGTCATAGACTAGAGGTCTGAGATGATGTCTTTCCCCCTTGTATCCCTAGCAGTTAGCAAAATGCTTGTCACACAGGAGACCTGTGACACAGACCTCACAAATAAGTGAGTTGATTTAGCCCATGCTGGCAATACTAGGAGACAGAAACTGAGTATCATTAAGTATATCCACACTGTATTTATTACATCTTTGTAATCCTGGGCAAAACATAAATTTAATACTAGAACAATCTGGATTTCAATAAAGTTTTATTAAAATAGTGTAAATAGCTGGAAGTTTCTGAACTTAAAAAGATAATTATATTTTCATAATTGTTTTACACCGTGCACAAACTTAAGGTAACCAGCTACTTTGTTACGAATGCCATATTGATGTCACAGCAGCATTGGAGGAAGTCATAATGAATGGGAAGCTGAAATGGTTATAACCTGAAGAGATAGTTTAATAGTGACTACAGTGACTCCTACTGGGAAGGTGACATCAAATTTCGAGCAAATATGTGAACTCCTGTGAAACTTAATATGTTTTCTTTTTCATAAACTTTTTAATTTCAGAATAATTTTATAGAAAAGTCTTACAGAAAAGTCTTAATGATAGTACAGACAGTTTCCATGTATTCTGCACCCAGTTTCTCCTATTGGTAGCGTATTATATCACTATGGTACACTTGTCATAATTAATCTATGTTGATACATTGTTATTAACTAGACTCGATACTTTATCAGATTTCATTGTTTTTACCAACCGTCTTTTTCTCTTCCAGGAGCCTATCCAACATATCACATGGCATTTGTCATCATTCTTTTCTCTGGACTGGGTCAGTTTCTAAGACTTTTCTTAATTTTAATGATCTTAACAGTTTTTGAAGAGTTCTGGTCAGGTATTTTGTAGAATATCCCTCAAGTTGGGTTTTTCTCATAGTTAGACTGGGATTAAAGGTTTGGGGAAGGAAGGTAACAGAGAGTAGAGTGTCATTTTCAACACAAGATATCTAGAGAACATACTGTCAACATCAATTATCACTGATGATATTAACCTTGATCACTGGGCTGAGGTAGTGTTTGTCAGGTTTCTTCTTGGATGGTTACCTTTTCATTTTCCCCCTTTTCCTTAATATACTCTTTGTAAGTAAGTCACTAAGCATAGCCCACAATTGAGGGGCAGTTTCCTCATAAGTTATCTGGAATCTTTCTCTCTGAGAGATACGTTTCTTCTTCAACATTTATTTATTCATTTAGTTTTATCACTATGGACCTATGGGTGTTTATTTTAAGGGTTAATATCCAATACTATGTTATTAATTTTTTTGCTCAAATTGTTCCAGCTTCATCCTTTGGTAACTCTTTAAGGTGACTCCATGTCATTCTGAAATACTCTAATCATGTTGCCTTTTTCAGAACTTCTTTACGTTTTGACATTATATTATACTTCAGATTATCTTGTATATTTTCTGTCCCAGCCCTAGAAACAACTATTTTTCCAAGGATACTTTGTTCCTTTTATTTAAGAAGGTTATTAGAAACCAAGATCTGAGTCTTGGATATGCCCATTGGTACTGGCTGTTATTGCTATATATAGTCACCTACTAAAGAATATATTGGTTGCTTCCAGTTTGGTGATTATGAATAAAACTGTTATAAATATTTTCATGCAGGTTTTTAATGTGGACAGAAATTTTCAAATCAGTTGAGTAAATACCTGGGAGCATAAGTGTTGGGTCACATGGTAAGTCTATGTTTAGTTTTATAAGAAAATGTTAAACTGTCTTCCAAAGTGGCTTTGCTCCTTTGCAGTCCTGAATAAGGGTTCTTGTTGCTCTGTATCCTCACCAGCAATCAGTATTAGCAGTTTTTAGAAGATTTTAGCCATTCTAATAAGTATGTAGTGGGTTTTGTTGTTTGGATTTGTTTTTGACTCAGTCTTAAGTTCAAACAGAGAATACATCTAAACACAGATTTTTAGACATCACCAAATTATTGTCTACAATTTATTTTTAAATCACACAAAAAAATACAACATACACATACAGAGCACATTTGTGACCAGTATTCATCTAACAGACACTGCCCACATAAAGTTAAATTCAAGAATCCACTCTCCCACTGGCAACTTCCCAACCCCCTCTCTCTCCGACAATTCCTCCAGCTCACTGGGACTTCTGATCTATTGACCCTACTCATTTTTTTATACCTCACATTCTGCATGTCCTCATTGTTTTTCTTACAATACTGGACTCCATGATCCATCATTATAATCATTCTCTTGTATCCTTCAGCTTCTTTGCCCCTCTCTCCCTCATTTTTATTCCCCTGGCAAAGTTCCCACCTAGGTTAAATTCTACTCTCTTGCTAGTTCCCACCTGCATCCAAGAAGCTGAATTTGGCTGGAGGAATCACCAACCATGCTGACTAGTCTAACTTTAAGTGGGATCTTAGTGATAAGCAGAAATCCAATTATACCTCCATCAATTTATTGTTTCTCTCTCTCCCACCTTCTTTCCTCTCCTCAAATTTCTAATGCTTTTTTTCCTATCATTCTCAGCTGATGGCATTGCTTCTTATTTAACTGAGAAAACAGAAACTATTAAAAAAGAACTTCCATATTTTTTTCATCACCAAATCCACAAATCAACCTATATCTCCACCAACACACATGCTGTCTTCCATCCTATTGGGATGAATGAACTCTCTGTGCTCCTATCTAATTCCAAATTCTCCACTTGACTGTTAGATTTCATCTACTCACACTTATTTAAGGACTTCACTCCCCAAGTTTTTCTTCTTTTATTTTTGTTATTAATTTTTGTCTATTTTATCTATCATATAATTTTTCTTATCAGTTATGCTGGAAAAGCTCCCATCTTAAAAACTAAGCAAGAAAACAACCCTGTACCCACATTTCCTCTAACTGCTGCCTGATCTTGGCTGCCCATTACAACTGAGTTTCTCTAAATATTTGTCTATACTCACTCCTCTTTCACATACTCTCTTGGACCTACTCTAGTCCACCTGATTCCCTCTTGTCATGTTAACCAACAACATCCACCTTGACCAACACAATGGTCACTTTTCAGTGTCCAATTACTTGATTTATCCCCACATTTTACCTAGAGGAATACTTTCTTTATGAGAGTCATGAAAGACTTTCTTCACTTGACTCTTGGGACTTTAAACTCTCTCTTGGTTTACTCTTACATCAATACCCTAGTCACCACTGAATAATTAACTTGATTAAATAAATTATTATGCCAGTGCTTTGAAAAGTTAGTTTCTTGAAATACCTGACTCCCACTAGTAAATTTGTGCACAGAGATTTCTTCAAGTCACAAAAAGTAAAAATTTTATTTTATTATTTTGCTCCTAAGAAAAAAATTAGGTAATCTAAAATGGAAATCAAACATATGTTCCTAATTAAAAAAAAAAGAACAAAACATTTTTCTGCTGAAAGTTAGGATTTACAAAAAGTTACCTTTTGCTAGAAACTGAGTTTCATTGGTCCCCACAAACCTTCTACTCAACTAGAGACTTCAAAATGGGTTTTTCAAAGGCTTGTTTTGAGGAGCAGCAAATGTAATCTTATTTATCTGCTCATCATTTCAACATACGTCAGTCCTTATAAGGTGGAGGAAGTTTTATGTAGTATGTTGTCCAGCTTTTGTAAGAGACACGGTCAGAAAATTTGAGCAATATTACACAGACAACACACAAGACTGAATATTTAAATTGTTTTACTATTCAAATTAAACTACAATTTCCATATTGCTAAAAAAAATTTAACTATTGTAAATAACTTTTCACTACTGTCGTTTTGGTTGTTATTTTAAAAATATTTTTCAGTACTCAAATAGAATAGTCAGATCCTGGGAAAGAGTTGCAGATATCCATAAAGTGATTTTCTGTAACACATGAGAGAGGAAATAAATTAGCATAAATAAATCAATGTAAAGAAATTTAGCTAAAATTGAAGTCATTGCAATTAACTTATGATACTAGAAAGATAATGAGATGTTATCAAGTGTTAAGGGGTAACTTTTACATATTTACATGTAATAATATATATTATATGTATAAGACATATCAAATATATAAGCATATATATGTACATAAGTTGGAGTAAATTACAATTACTAAGTGATTCACAGGCTAACAATATATCTCTGTAGAACCCTCCAATTAAACATATTTTATTCAAAAGAGATCTTTGTATCCTACAGAACTTTATCAAGTTCTTCTGGGGTCTTTCTCCTCTTGTTCAAGATCAGCCACACATATACATGAAACCAAAATTTGTGAAACTAATTTCCCAAAGAAGGTGGTTTTGCTTTCTTGACCTAATTATCACTTTTTGTTTATCCAGGTACTTAGCAAAAAGAAAGAGCAGACAAGGAAAAGTAATGGCAGATTGGGTGTTCTACCACTTCCTTACTAACTAAGATTATTCAAAGAGATTGCTTCTTCCGCTCTAAAGTCCAGACGATAATATTGACTATATCGATCTGTTCCCAGGAGAATTATGAGAATTAAGTAGAATCATGTTGTTAAAAGTGCTTTGTAAATGATAAAACTTCAAGTAAAGAATCACTATTATAATTAAGATATCAAACAATGTACTCAAAAAAATTCCCCAGAGAGAAAATTCATTCAATTAGAAAGGGGTAAGTTTTGATTGGATATTATTCAAATGACCTTGTTGTCAATTATTTATCAATTTTTAAAAAAGGAAATGAAGGTTCAATATCTTGAGCTCTGTGTCACTGCTTCGTATTTGTATTAAAGATCATTATGTTGTGGGACTCAATTCACGATGGGAAAATAGGAGGATGTGGAACTCACCTCCTCGCCATGAACTCAACAAAAATGCATCTACATGTGGAAAATTTCTCACCAAAATCTAACTGGAGACTAGGAGAAAGACTCCTGTACAACTAAGAGTATAAGGAAGATTCACATGGAATCGGTTATAAAGGAAAGAGAAGCAATCAGGTCAGGACCTGTGCCTCTGGGAAGTGACACAGAAGAAAAGAATTACACTGGCAGAGACCCTTCCTCAGGAGTGAATGATTTGAGCAACATATTGGGTGCCCCAGCACTGGGGTCTGACAAAAGGAAGATGAGACCACTCGATTGGAAGGCTGGTGGGACTGAGGTCTGTGGAAAGCCTGGACTCCACTCATGTGGCATACACAAATGCTTCCTTGCTCCAGAAGTATGGAAGAGAGGGTGGATTAAAACTGCATGGGTGGCTAACTGGCTTCCCATGACTGCCCTGTGTGTGCCCCAGCCTGAGCCAAGCAAATGCTCTAGCCACATAGGAGCAAGGACTGCTGACCAAGAAAAAAGCTTGGCCATGAGACACCGAGGTAGCTCAAACACTAAGCTGCATCTTAGCAGGGAGGGTGGAGACATTACTGGCTATTGCACAGGTGGCACACCAGAAGCTGTCCAGATATTTGTTGGCAACCAGACTGCCACAGCCTGTGCCTGAAACATTGCCGAATAGCCACAAAGGCTTTCCTGCTCCACCATTGCTCCCCTCAGAGCAAAGGTGCTGGTGCTTGGAGGGTGAATAACACACCTTAAAGGGAAATGAGCCAACTCCAAACTGAACTTCAGGGCTTCTGCCCCAAAACTTTGGGACTCAAAACCACCCCTAATAGGGCAATGATGGTCACTGTTCTGAGAAGAAGCACCATCCCACACCTGACTCAGATTTAGCAACTCAATCTCCAGTCCTACCTCCTACCAAGGTAATAGCTGCCAGCATACCCTGAGGAAAGATGTGACTTCAGTTCATGTCAAATCCAGTTCTCCCAACAAAACCACTGAGCACCTGCAGACTGTATAGTGATGCTGCCACTTATGAAAATCCCTTCAATAGTGATAAAGGTAACTGTTTTACTTATATTCACAGAGACAGAAAAAGTTAAGCAAAATGAAAAGAGAAAGAGAAACTGCTCTCAACTGAAAGAGCAAGAGAAAATCCCTGAAAAAAAAAAAAAACTAATGAAACAGAAATAAACAATATTTAAATTAAAGAATTCAAAGCATTAGTAAGAAGAATGCTAACTGAATTAGGGAAAAGAATATATAAACACAGTGAGAATTTTAACAAGGAATGAAAAACAAACAAAAAAAGAATGACTCAGAACTGAAGGATACAGTAACTTAAATGAAAAACACAGTAAAAGGAATGAACAGCAGAGTAGGTGATACAGAAGAACACAAAAATGATCTGGAAGTTCGAATAATGGAAATCACCCAAACAGAACAGCAAAAAAGAAAAGCAAATTTAAAAAATGATAACAGTTTAAAGGATATTTGGGATAACAGGAAGTGAACCAACATTTGCATTATAGGGCTTCTAGAAGGAAAGAGAGAGAGAGAAGGGAATCAAAAATGTATTTAATGAAATTATGGCTGAAAACTTCCCAAACCTGATGAAGGAAACAGATATCCAGGTACAGAAAGCACAGAGAGTCCCAAACAAGGTGAACTCAAACAGACCCACACTAATACATACCATAATTAAATTGGCAAATGATAAATATAGAGATTTCTACAGGCAGCAAGAGAAAAACAAAGAGTCATATACAAGGGAATCCCCATAAGGCTATCAGTTGATTTTTCCACAGAAAATCTGCAGGCCAGAAGGGAGTGGCATAATACATTTAAAGTGCTGACGGGGGAAACCTGCGACTAAGGATACTCTACCAAGCAAGATTATCATTTAGAATTGAAGGAGAGCTAAGGAACATCTCAGACAAGCAAAAACTAAGAGGTCATAAATACTAAACTAACCTTAAAAGAAATGTTAAATGGTCTTCTCTAAGTGTAAAAGAAAAGGCTATAATGAGTAAATATCTACAAGAAAAGAAAAATTTCACTATGAAAGGCAAATATATGCAAAGGTTGAGGATTAGTTTCATACTTAAGCTAGTATGAAGTTTAAAGACAAGAAATGTAAAATCAAGTATAACTGCAATAATCAGTAAAGGGATAAACATGACAACGTAAAAGCAAAAACATAACATGTCGGGGAAGGGAGTAAAAATGTAGATCTTTTGGAATGCGTTTGAACCTAAAGGACTACCTGTTTAAAACAAATAGATCTAGTTATAGGTCAATATAATGAACCCCATGGTAATCACAAATCAAAAACCTACACTAGATATGCAAAAATTCGAAAGAAAGGAACACAAGCATACTACCAAAGAAAATTATCAAACCACAGGGAAGAAACATAATGAAGAAGAAATGAACAGAGAAGAACTACAAAACAAATAGAAAACAAGTAATAAAATGGCAATGAGTACATACCTATCAATAATTACTTTAAATGTCAATGGACTAAAATCTCCAAGCAAAAGATATAGGATGGCTGATTGGGTGGAAAACAAGATCCATCTATATGTTGCTTACAAGAGATTCACCTGAGCACTAAAGACCCACAGAGACTGAAAGTGAGAGAATGGAAAAAGCCATTATGTGCAAATGGAAATGACAAGAAACTGGGATTAGCAATACTCATATCAGACAATGTAGACTTTAAAATAAAGTCTTTAACAAAAGACAAAAAGGGGTATTATATAATGATGAAGGGATCAATACCAGAAGAGGATATTATACCAGTTAAAATATATGGACCCAGAAAGGAGCACCCAAATATATAAAGCAAATATTAACAAACATAAAGGGAGAAATTGAAAACAATACAATAATAGAAGGGGACTTTAACACCCCACTTACATCAATCTACAGATCATCCAGACAGAAAATCAATAAGGCAAGAAATAAAAGAGGAGAAATACCAGAGAGATACAAAAAATCATGCAGGGAAAACTATGAACAGTTATTTATTGGTTATGCCAATAAATTGCACAACCAAGAAGAAACTGACAATTTCTAAAAACATACAACCTTCCGAGAATGAATCAGGAGGAAATAGACAATCTGAACAGACTGATCACTAGTAGTGGAATTGAATTTGTAACAAAAAACTCCCAGCAAACAAAAGTTCAACACCGGTTGGCTTCACATGGGAGTTCAACCAAACATATAAAAAGAGTTAATACTTATCATCAAGCTATTCGAAAAAATAGAAGAGGATGAAACACTCTCAGATTCTTTCCCAATGCTGCCATTACCCTGATACCGAAACCAGACAAAGACATTACCAAAAAAAAATTACCAATATTTCTGATGAATATAGATGCAAAAATCCTCAACAAAATATTAGTAAATTGAATTCAATTATATATGAAAAAGATCATACACCATGATCAGGCTGGATTTATTTGAAGGATACAATGATAGTCCAACATTTGCAAATCAACTAATGTGATACAACACTTTGAAAAAAAGAAGGATAAAAATCATATAATCATCTCAATAGACTCTGAAACAACTGGGGAGCAGACCCTGCCCCTAACAGGGCTGTGACTACGACAGAGTAAAGAGGAGACCCTGCTCAATATCTCGCTCAGACACTGGTCACCACAACACCAATCACACCCCCTATCAAGGGCATAACAGCCATCACACACTGAGGAAAGATGTGGCAGTTATCCATATTAAAAACAGCCCTCACACCAAAAAATTAGGCTCACACAGAAGACACGGTGATGCTCTTACATAAAAACAACACTTCGAGACCACAACAGATAACTGTCTAAACATAGAGTCAGAGAAATATAAGTAAAATGAAGAAGAGGAACCATTCCCAATTAAAGATCAAGAGAATTCCCCTGAAAAAACAAACAATGAAACAGACCACTCCAGTCTACTAGACACCGAGTTCAAAAAGGAAGTAATAAAACTACTGAAGGAATTAAGAAAGGCTATTTATACAAATGCAGATTACTGTAAAAATGAACTAGACACTGTAAAGCATAGCCAAATAAAATTAGAAAACTCATTTGCCAAGAAGAAAGCTGAGCTAAAGGCAATAAATAGAAAACTGAATAATGTAGAATAACAAATAAGTGATCTGGAAGACAGACTAATGGAAATCACCCAATCAGAACAGCAGACAGAAATATAAATGAAAGCAATATACAAGACCTATAGGATAATATCAAGGGCACCAATCTATGCATAATAGGGATTCCAGAAGGAGAAGAAAGAGAAAAGAGGATTGAAAGTATATATGAAGAAATTATGGCTGAAAACTTTCTAAACCTAAAGAAGGAAACAGATATCCCGGCACAAGAAGAACAGATGGTCCCAAGCATGATGAACTCAAACAGAGCTACAGCAAGACATATTAGTATTTAAAATGGCAAAGGTTAAAGACAAAGAGAGGATTCTAAAGGCAGCAAAAGAAAAACAAAGAGCTATTTACAAGGGAACCTCAACAAGGCTATCAGCTAATTTCTCTACAGAAATGTTACAGGCCAGAAGGGAGTGACAAGATATATTCAAAGTCCTGAAAGGGAAAAACCTGCAATCTAGGATACTCTATCCAGCAAGATTATAATTTAGAATAGAAGGAGAGATAAATAATTTCTCAGGCAAGCAAATACTAAAAAAATACAGCAATACTAAACCTATCCTAAAAGAAATATTGTTAGGTCTTCTTTAAATAGAAAAGAAGTAAGAATCTGTAGGAAAGAGTAAATTTTCTCTTTGGAAAGTAAATCACTTAAATAAGCCAGTACACAGATTAAGAAAAATTTTTTTTAATTTTATGATAGTGATGATAACTACAATGAACAGCAAAAGAATAAGCATTAAGATGTAAAAGAGGATATCAAAACCATAAAGGGGGGAGGGAAGTAAGAAAATGTAGATTTTCTTAGAATGTGTTTGATCCTATATGACTACCAGTCTAAGGAAAGTAGATATAGCAATGGGTTAACATATTTGACAAATAGGGTAACCACAAATCAAAAACGTATAGTAGATCCACAAAAACAAAGAGGAGAACACAAACAAAATACAAAAGAAAACCATCAAACCTCAAAAGGAAAAACAAAAAGAAAAAGAAAGGAACAAAAAAGAAATACAAAATCCACTGGAAAACAAGGTTTAAAAAGGCAATAAATACACATCTATTAATAATTACCTTAAATGTCAATTGGCTAAATGCTCCAATAAAAAGACATACAGTGGCAGATTGGATAATAAACAAGAGCCTAAAATATGATGCATACAAGAGACTTACTTTAGGACAAAGGCACACATAGATTGAAAGTGAGGGGATGAAAAACGATATTTCATGCAAAAGGAAATGATAAAGTGGGGGAAGTAATACTCATATTAGATAAAACAAACTTTAAAACAAAGGTAATAAAGAAAGATAAAGAAGGACACCATATAATGATAAAAGGATCAATACAAGAACAGGATATTACCCTCGTTGATATATATGCACCAGTGTAGGAGCACCTAACTACACAAAACAAATACTAACAGATATAAAGGGAAAAATTGATGGGAATACAAACTAGTAAGATATTTTAATACCCCTCTGATATCAATGGACAGATCTTCCAGACAGAAAATCAAGAAGGCAAAAGAGATTCTAAGTGACATAATAGAATAGTTAGACTTAATTGATATTTTCAGGACATTACATTCAAAATAACCAGAATACATATTCTTTTCAAGTGCACATGGACATTCTCTAGGATAGATGATATACTAGGACAAAAACAAGCCTCAAAAAATTTAAGAGGATAGAAATTATTTCAAGCATTTTTTCTGACCACAACGTCATGAAACTAACAATCAAGAACAGAAGGAGAAATGAGGAAAAAAAGATTACATGGAGACTAAACAACATGTTACTGCAAAACCAATGGGTCACTAATGAAATCAAAGAGGAAATTTTAAAAATACCTGAGACAAATGACAATGAAAACACAGCCATATAAAATCTATGGGATGCCCACAAAAGCAGTTCTAAGATGGAAGTTGATAGCCATAAAACCCTTCCTCAAAAAAGAAAGAAAGAAAGAAAGAAATCTCAAATAAACAACCTAACCTACCACATAAGTAAATTAGAAAAAGAACAAATAAAACCTAAACTCAGTGGAAGGAAGGAAATAATAAAGATTAGAGAAGAAATACATAAAATAGAGGTTAAAAAAAACAATAGAACAAATTAATAAAACCAAGATCTGGTTCTTTGAAAGGGTAAACAAAATTGACAAACCTCTGGCCAGGCTCACCAAGAGGAAAAGAAAGGATGCAAATAAACAAGAAATAAACGGGGAAATAACAATGGATACCACAAAAGTACAAGAAACCATAAGAAAAGCCTAAAAACAATTATATGGCAACAAATTGGACTACCTAGAAGAAATGGACAAGATCTTAGAAACATACAGCCTACCAAAACTGAATCAAGACAGAATAGATAATTTGAACAGACCAATCACTAGAAGTGAAATAGAATCTGTAATGATAATTTAAAAAATTCTCTGCAAACAAATGCCCAGGATCAAATGGCTTCACTGGGGAAATCTACCAAACATACAAAGAAGAACTTATACTAATCCTTTTCAAACTCTTCCAAGATACTGAAAGGATTGAACACTTCCAAATTCATTCTATCAAGTCACCATCACCCTGATACCAAAACCAGACAAAGACACTACCAAAAAAATTACAGGCCAATATCTTTCATGAATATAGATGTAAATTCTGAACAAAATATTAGCAAACTGAATCCAACAACACACCATGATCAGGTTTGATTTATCTCAGTGTCACAAGGAGAGTTCACCATATACAAATCAATCAATGTGATACACCACATCAACAAAAGAAAAGACAAAAACCACATGATCATCTCAATAGAAGCAGAAAAAGCATTTGATAAAATTCAACATTCATTCGTGATAAAAACTCTTACCAAATTGTGGATACAGGGTTCATATCTCAACATAATGAAAGCTATTTATGACAAATGCACAGTCAGTGTAATACTCAATGGTGAAAAGCTGAAAGCCTTCCCACTAAAATAAGGAAGAAGAAAAGGATGCCCACTCTCACCATTTCTTTTCAACATGGTATGTGAAGTCTCATCCACAGCAATCAGACAAGAAAAAGAATAAAAGTTATCCAAATTGGAAGGGAAGAGGTAAAATCATCATTACATGTAGATGACATGATACTATATGTAGAAAACCCTAAAGATAAACCCTAAATATAAACCACTTAGAACTGATAAATGAATTCAGCAAGGGAGCAGGATGCAAGACTGACATACAGAAGTCTGTTGCATTTCTTTACAGTAACAGTGAAATATCAAAAAGGAGAGTAAAAAAATCATTTTTTAAGTCACTTTAAAAAAATAAAATATTTAGGAATATTTAGGAATAAATCTGACCAAGGAGGTGAAAGAGTTATATGCTGAGAACTATAAAACACTGATAAAGGAAACTGAAGATGACTTAAAGAAATGGAAATAAATTCCATGCTCTTGTATTGGAAGAATTAATACTGTTAAAATGGCCATACTACCCAAAGCAATCTACAGATTTAATGCATTCCCTTTCAAATTACTCATGACATTTTTCATAGAACAAGAAAAAATAATCCTAAAACTTATATGGAATCTTAAAGACCCAGAATTGCTAAAGCAATCCTGAGGAAAAAGAACAAAGATGGAGACAAAACATTCCCAGACTTCAGACAATACTACAAAGCTACAGTATCAAAACAGCATTGTATTGGCACAAAAACAGACAAATGGCTGAATGGAACAATATAGTGAGCCCAGAAATAAACCCACATACCTAAGATCAATTAAATTTTGTCAAAAAGATAAGAATATACAATGGAGAAAAAAAATAGTCTCTTCAGCAAGTGGTGTTGGGGAAGCTGGACAGCTCCATGTAAATCAATGAAGTTAGAAGACTCCCTCACACCACACACATCAAAAAACTCAAAATAGCTTAAAGATTTAAATATAAGACAAGACACCATAAAACTCCGAGAAGAGAACATAGGCAAAACATTCTCTGACATAAATAACAGCAATATTTTCTTAGGTCAGTCTCCCAAGGAAATAGACACAAAAGCAAAAGTAAACAAATGAGATCTAATAAAACATATAAGCCTTTGCACAGCAAAGGAAATGATAAACAAAAATACTACCTAAGGACTGGGAGAAAATATTTGTAAGCTCTGTGACTGACAAGGGTTTAATTTCCAAAGTATACAAACAGCTCATACAATTCAATAACAAACACCCAAAAGAAAACAATAAGAAAATAAAGAGAAGGCCTAAATAGACATTTCTCCAAAGAAGAGGTGCAAATGGCCAAGAGGCACAAGAAAAGATGCTCAACATCACCAATTATTAGAGAAATGCAAATCAAAATTACAATGAAGTATCATCTGACACCAATCAGAATGACCATCATCAAAAAGTCTACAAATAATAAATGCTGGAAAGGGTGTGGAGAAAATGAAACCATTGTGTGCTGTTGATAGGAATGTAATCGGTGCAGCTACTATGGAAAACAATATAGAATTTCCTTAAGAAACTAAAATCAGAGCTACCATAGGATCCAGCAATCTCACTCCAAGGAATATATCCAGAAAAGATGAAAAATATAATTAGAAAAGATACATGCAGCCCAATGTTCATAGCAGCACTATTTACAATAGCAAAGACATAGAAGCAACCTAAGTGCTCATCAACAGATAAATGGATAAAGATGTGGTATATATACAATGTAATATTACTCAGCCATAAAAAGAATGAAACATTGCCATTTGCAGCAACATGGATGGACCCAGAGAACATCATACTAAGTGAAGTATGTCCAACAGAGAAAGACAAATACTGTATGATATCACGTATATGTGGAATACACAGATTAATACAAATGAATTTAATTAGAAAACAGAAACAGATTCACAGACATAGAAAATAAACTTATAGTTACAAAAGGGGAAAGGGAGGGAAGAATACATTAGGAGTATGGGGTTAACAGAAACACAGTACCATATATAAAATTCCTAAACAACCAGAATTTATTGTATAGCATGTGAAACTATAGTCATATCTTGTAGTAATCTGTAATGGAAAATAAACTGAAAAATATATATATATAACTCAATCACTGCTGTCACCTGAAACTAACATAATATTGTAAATCAACTATATTTCAATTAAAAAAAAACAAAAAATTAAACATGGGCAGAAGACCTGATAGACTTTTTTTCCCCAAAAAAATAAAAACATACAGAATGCTAACAGGAATGTGGAAAAATGTAAGACATGGTGAATCATCACATAAATGCAAATCAAAACAACAATGAGGCATCACCTCACACCTGTCAAATGGGCATCATCAAAAAGTCTACATATAAAAATTGTTGTGGAGTATGTAGACAAAAGGGATCCCTAGTACATTTTTGGTTGGATTGTAAATTGATGCAGCCACTATACAAAACATTGGGACCTTCCTCAAAAAGTAAAAATAGAACTACAGTATGATCCAGCATTTCCACTGCTGGGTATATATTGGAAGAAAGTGAAAACATTATTCTAAAAAAATACACACACCTCAATGTTCATAGCAACACTATTTACAATTGCCAAGATATGCATATTTGAAAGGAACCTAAGTGCATATTGACAAATAAAGAAAATGTGCCATATATATATAAAATATATATTATTACAATATATTTTATATATTAATAATTATATATAAAATAAATATTCATAACATATAATTGTATTTCATATATAATAAAATTATTATAATTTTATATTATAATATATTTAATATATTAATATAATATGTATTATATTAATATATTATGTGAAATATATGTAATATTTATACTACATTAATATATTATGTATAATATAATATATGTAATATTTACATTATATATTAATATATATAATATTACATGATACATATATTATATATAATATAAAATATTGATATAATACATATAATATATCATATAGTATATATTATATACTTTATATATAATATGTAATTATAGTATATATAATATGTAAACATTTATATATAATATACATATCATATATAATATTATATATTACATTGTAAGATATAATATACATTATAATATATAATATAGTATATACTGATATTGATATATAATTTATATAATATATTTATGTAATATGTAATGTGTTATATATTGCATATTATTGTAAAATATGTAATATTATTTTATATTATATATATAATAATGATATGTTATTTATACATTAATCATGTTATAATATATATTATATAATATGTTTATATATTATATATATTATTATATGTATATTATAAATATTTTATATAATATAGTATATAGAATGGAATATATAATATATATTCTATATAATATTATATATTACAAACAATATATTGTCTATTTATTTTATATACTATATTATGATATATACCATATTATATAATATTGTGTATATTATATTGTATTATCTATATTATATATTATGTTTATTCCATTAATATAATATATAATATATACATAATACATTATATATAATACATATATTAATTCATATATATTATTAAACAAATATGATACATATATATAATATATAGTATATATTATATATTATGATGTACATGGTATTATATATAACATATTATTAGTATAATTATAGCATACTGTAATTATATATTATAATGTATATAATATATATTTGTATAATATATATGAATATTTATATCATTATATACATTTATGTATAATTATACATATTATATATATTAATATATTTATATAATACAAATAACATAATAAATACATTATATATTATATATCATAATATATATTATTTTTGTATATAATATACAATATATATTTATTTAATATATATTATATATTTTTTTATATTTATATAATATAAATAATATATACATTATATGTAATATATAATGTATTATAATTGTATAATAATAATATATAAATTATATAATATTATATAGTTTATATAATATAATATTTTTAATATAATATATTATTATTATACTATTATAATGTTTTATATAATATATAATATACATAATATATTAATCATAATTAATATATAGTAATATGTGATATACTTAACACGTATAATATGAAATATCATATATATAATTTAACATATGAATATCTTATTATTATATTATATATAATTAATTACTCATATAATTATATAATTATGTTAAGTGTATATGTTACATATAATTATTATATTATTATATAATGTAATTAATTATTATAATTTTATATTATTTAAAAATATATTTAATATAAACCATTATAATTAATATAATATATATTATATGCAGTTATATATTATAATGTATATTATATACAATATATGAAATGTGTGTCATAATATAAAATATATGTAATTGTACATATATATGCAACAATGATATATTCTATAACACTGTGGAATATAGCCTTTATTTTTTAATTTTGCAATTACTTTTAATTTATAATCTATTAATATATTGAATCACTCTTTCATATCTGAGTCTAGCAAAATATTGTAAATTTTGTAAATCAATAAAAAATAAAATAAAGTCCATTATGTTGCATTTTGTGATAAGTTATTAAAAATGAGGTGAGGGCTTCAGTGACTCTGAAGTCTCTAGAACCTTCCTTCTATTGTAGTGCTTTGTTGTCTACCCCAACTGCTTTAAATTCTTCAGGTGTGGATCATGTCTTGTATCCATAACCATGTTTTTTATAGCAAATACACACTTTTAAGCTGTTATGAGGAGTTTAATAAATAAAGGTTTTAATTTTAAATGGAACACAGTAGAAGGAGGGATTTGTCAAATAGGTGTTTCAAGGTCATGACTTGGTTTTGTCAATTATTAAAGTACATTACTTTGATAAGCAACTTTACCTCCTTTGACACCCAATTTTCTCATGTCAAATAGAAGAAAAGTAATAGAATACCACCAGAACCTTCCACTTCCATTTTCCTATAATCTATATTCTCACTTTTTTAGCCACCCAATTATTCTTCCTTTATGTTACTTTTGCCCAGGAAAACAATATCAGTAGATGATATGATCTGTGACATGTAATCCAACAAAGTTCTCAGCAATGACATGGGCATGTTTTTATGTAGAAATATAACTGTCTGCTAATTTTTCTTCCTCATGCTTCCGAAACAAGCAAGCTGTTATTTTACAAATATTATCCGTGATTTTTCCAAGGAAGCAATATTCAAGGAAAATTCAATTAATTGCACTTGAGGTATAACAAAGGAAAATTTGCCTTTTAAGTCAATAGTACTTAAACCTTGCCCTAGTGTAATTATACTGTATTCTGTTGCTTGGGATGGCTTCTCCATTCATAAAAATAACATTTGGGTTTTTTTTTTTTTTTTAAACATCTTTATTGAAGTATAATTGCCTTACAATGGTGTGTTAGCTTCTGCTTTATAACAAAGTGAATCAGTTATACATATACAGTATGTTCCCATTTCTCTTCCCTCTTGCATCTCCCTCCCTCCCACCCTCCACATCCCACCCCTCTAGGTGGTCACAAAGCACCGAGCTGATCTCCCTGTGCTATGCGGCTGCTTCCCACTAGTTATCTATTTTACATTTGGTAGTGTATATATGTCCATGACAATCTCTTACCTTGTCACATCTCACCCCACCCCCTCCCCATATCCTCAAGTCCATTCTCTAGTAGGTCTGTGTCTTTATTCCCGTCTTGCCACGAGGTTCTTCATGGCCTTTTTTTTTTTTTCCCTTAGATTCCGTATATATGTGTTAGCATACTGTATTTGTTTTTCTCTTTCTGACTTACTTCACTCTGTATGACAGACTCTAACTCCATCCACCTCATTACAAGTACCTCCATTTCATTTCTTTTTATGGCTGAGTAATATTCCATTGTATATATGTGCCACATCTTCTTTATCCATTCATCTGTCGATGGACATTTAGGTTGCTTCCATGTCCTGGCTATTGTAAATAGAGCTGCAATGAACATTTTGGTACATGACTCTTTTTGACCTATGGTTTTCTCAGGGTATATGCCCAGTAGTGGGATTGCTGGGTCGTATGGTAGTTCTATTTGTAGTTTTTTAAGGAACCTCCATACTGTTCTCCATAGTGGCTGTATCAATTTACATTCCCACCAACAGTGCAAGAGTGTTCCCTTTCCTCCACACCCTCTCCAGCATTTATTGTTTCTAGATTTTTTGATGATGGCCATTCTGACCGGTGTGAGATGATATCTCATTGTAGTTTTGATTTGCATTTCTCTAATGATTAATGATGTTGAGCATTCTTTCATGTGTCTGTAGGCCATCTGTATATCTTCTTTGGAGAAATGTCTATTTAGGTCTTCTGCCCATTTTTGGATTGGGTTGTTCGTTTTTTTGTTATTGAGCTGCATGAGCTGCTTGTAAATCTTGGAGATTAATCCTTTGTCAGTTGCTTCATTTGCAAATATTTTCTCCCATTCTGATGGTTCTCTTTTGGTCTTGTTTATGGTTTCCTTTGCTGTGCAAAAGCTTTTAAGTTTCATTAGGTCCCATTTGTTTATTTGTGTTTTTATTTCCATTTCTCTGGGAGCTGGGTCAAAAAGAATCTTGCTGTGATGTATGTCATAGAGTGTTCTGCCTATGTTTTCCTCTAAGAGTTTGATAGTGTCTGCCCTTACACATAGGTCTTTAATCCATTTTGAGTTTATTTTTGTGCATGGTGTCAGGGAGTGTTCTAATTTCATACTTTTACATGTACCTGTCCAATTTTCCCAGCACCACTTATTGAAGAGGCTGTCTTTTCTCCACTGTATATGCTTGCCTCCTTTATCAAAGATAAGGTGACCATATGTGTGTGGGTTTATCTCTGGGCTTTCTATCCTTTCCATTGATCTATATTTCTGTTTTTGTGCCAGTACCAAACTGTCTTGATTACTGAAGCTTTGTAATATAGTCTGAAGTCAGGGAGCCTGATTCCCCCAGCTCCATTTTTCGTTCTCAAGATTGCTTTGGCTATTCGGGGTCTTTTGTGTTTCCATACAAATTGTGAAATTTTTTGTTCTAGTTCTGTGAAAAATGCCAGTGGTAGTTTGATAGGGATTGCATTGAATCTGTAGATTGCTTTGAGTAGTAGAGTCATTTTCACAATGTTGATTCTTCCAATCCAAGAACATGGACTATCTCTCCATCTATTTGTATCATCTTTAATTTCTTTCATCAGTGTCTTATAATTTTCTGCATACAAGTCTTTTGTCTCCTTAGGTAGGTTGATTCCTAGATATTTTATTCGTTTTGTTGAAATGGTAAATGGGAGTGTTTTCTTAATTTCACTTTCAGATTTTTCGTCATTAGTGTATAGAAATGCAAGAGATTTCTGTGCATTAATTTTGTATCCTGCTACTTTACCAAATTCATTGATTAGCTCTCGTAGTTTTCTGGTAGCATCTTTAGGATTCTCTATGTATAGTATCATGTCATCTGCAAACAGTGACAGCTTTACTTCTTCTTTTCCAATTTGGATTCTTTTTATTTCTTTGTCTTCTCTGATTGCTGTGGCTAACACTTCCAAAACTATGTTGAATAATAGTGGTGAGAGTGGGCAACCTTGTCTTGTTCCTGATCTTAGTGGAAATGGTTTCAGTTTTTCACCATTGAGGACAATGTTGGCTGTGGGTTTGTCATATATGGCCTTTATTATGTTGAGGAAAGTTCCCTCTATGCCTACTTTCTGCAGGGCTTTTATCATAAATGGGCGTTGAATTTTGTCGAAAGATTTCTCTGCATCTATTGAGATGATCATATAGTTTTTCTCCTTCAATTTGTTAATATGGTGTATCACATTGATTGATTTGCGTATATTGAAGAATCCTTGCATTCCCGGGATAAACCCCACTTGATCATGGTGTATGATCCTTTTAATGTGCTGTTGGATTCTGTTTGCTAGTATTTTGTTGAGGATTTTTGCATCTATGTTCATCAGTTATATTGGCCTGTAATTTTCTTTCTTTGTGACATCTTTGTCTGGTTTTGGTATCAGGGTGATGGTGGCCTCGTAGAATGAGTTTGGGAGTGTTCCTCCCTCTGCAATATTTTGGAAGAGTTTGAGAAGGATAGGTGTTAGCTCGTCTCTAAATGTTTGATAGAATTCACCTGTGAAGCCATCTGGTCCTGGGCTTTTGTTTGTTGGAAGGTTTTCAATCACAGTTTCAATTTCAGTGCTTGTGATTGGTCTGTTCATATTTTCTATTTCTTCCTGGTTCAGTCTCGGCAGTTTGTGCATTTGTAAGAATCTGTCCATTTCTTCCAGGTTGTCCATTTTATTGGCATAGAGTTGCTTGTAGTAATCTCTCATGATCTTTTGTATTTCTGCAGTGTCAGTTGTTACTTCTCCTTTTTCATTTCTAATTCTATTGATCTGAGTCTTCCCCTTTTTCTCTTGATGAGTCTGGCTAATGGTTTATCAATTTTGTTTATCTTCTCAAAGAACCAGCTTTTAGTTTCATTGATTTTTGCTATTGTTTCCTTCATTTCTTTTTCATTTATTTCTGACCTGATCTTTATAATTTCTTTCCTTCTGCTGGCTTTGGGGTTTTTTTGTTCTTCTTTCTCTAATTGCTTCAGGTGCAAGGTTAGGTTGTTTATTCGAGATGTTTCCTGTTTCTAGAGGTAGGCTTCTATTGCTATAAATTTCCCTCTTAGCACTGCTTTTGCTGCATCCCATAGGTTTTGGGTCGTTGTATCTCCATTGTTATTTGTTTCTAGGTATTTTTGATTTCCCCTTTGATTTCTTCAGTGATCACTTCGTTATTAAGTAGTGTATTGTGTAGCCTCCATGTGTTTGTATTTTTTACAGATCTTTTCCTGTAATTGATATCTAGTCTCATAGCGTTGTGGTCGGAAAAGATACTTGATACGATTTCAATTTTCTTAAATTTACCAAGGCTTGATTTGTGACCCAAGATATGATCTATCCTGGAGAATGTTCCATGAGCACTTGAGAAAAATGTGTATTCTGTTGTTTTTGGGTGGAATGTCCTATAAATATCAATTAAGTCCATCTTGTTTAATGTATCATTTAAAGCTTGTGTTTCCTTATTTATTTTCATTTTGGAGGATCTGTCCATTGGTGAAAGTGGGGTGTTAAAGTCCCCTACTATGATTGTGTTGCTGTCGATTTCCCCTTTTATGGCTGTTAGTATTTGCCTTATGTATTGAGGTGCTCCTATGTTGGGTGCATAAATATTTACAATCGTTATACCTTCCTCTTGGATCAATCCCTTGATCATTATATAGTATCCTTCTTTGTCTCTTGTAATAGTCTTTATTTTAAAGTCTATTTTGTCTGATATGAGAATTGCTACTCCAGCTTTCTTTTGATTTCCATTTGCATGGAATATCTTTTTCCATCCCCTCACTTTCAGTCTGTATGTGTCTCTAGGTCTGAAGTGGGTCTCTTGTACACAGCATATATATGGGTCTTGTTTTTGTATCCATTCAGCCAGCCTGTGTCTTTTGGTGGGAGCATTTAATCCATTTACATTCAAGGTAATTATCGATATGTATGTTCCTATTCCCATTTTCTTAAATGTTTTGGGTTTGTTATTGTAGGTGTTTTCCTTCTCTTGTGTTTCTTGCCTAGAGAAGTTCCTTTAGCATTTGTTGTAAAGCTGGTTTTGTGGTGCTGAACTCTCTCAGCTTTTGCTTGTCTGTAAAGGTTTTAATTTCTCCATCGAATCTGAATGAGATCCTTGCTGGGTAGAGTAATCTTGGTTGTAGGTTTTTCTCCTTCATCACTTTAAGTATATCCTGCCACTCCCTTCTGGCTTGCAGAGTTTCTGCTGAAATATCAGATGTTAACCTTATGGGGATTCCCTTGTGTGTTATTTGTTTTTTTTTCCCTTGCTGCCTTTAATATGTTTTCCTTATATTTAATTTTTGACAGTTTGATTAATATGTGTCGTGGCGTGTTTCTCCTTGGGTTTATCCTGTATGGGACTCTCTGTACTTCCAGGACTTGATTAACTATTTCCTATCCCATATTAGGGAAATTTTCAACTATAATCTCTTCAAATATTTTCTCAGTCCCTTTCTTTTTCTCTTCTTCTTCTGGGACCCCTATAATTCGAATGTTGGTGTGTTTAATGTTGTCCCAGAGGTCTCTGAGACTGTCCTCAGTTCTTTTCATTCTTTTTTCTTTATCCTGCTCTGTAGTAGTTATTTCCACCATTTTATCTTCCAGGTCACTTATCCTTTCTTCTGCCTCAGTTATTCTGCTATTGATCCCATCTAGAGTATTTTTAATTTCATTTATTGTGTTTTTCATCATTGCTTGGTTCCTCTTTAGTTCTTCTACGTCCTTGTTAAATGTTTCTTGCATTTTGTCTATTCTATTTCCAAGATTTTGGATCATCCTTACTATCATTATTCTCAATTCTTTTTCAGGTAGACTAGCTATTTCCTCTTCATTTGTTAAGTCTGCTGTGCTTTGACCCTGGTCCTTCATCTGCTGTGTGTTTTTCTGTCGTCTCATTTTGCTTATCTTACTGTGTTTGGGGTCTCCTTTTCACAGACTGCAGGTTTGTAGTTCCCGTTGTTTTTGGTATCTGTCCCCAGTGGCTAAGGTTGGTTCAGTAGGTTGTGTACGCTTCCTGGTGTAGGGAACTAGTGCCTGAGCTCTGGTGGATGAGGCTGGATCTTGTCTTTCTGGTGGGCACATCCACGTCTGGTGGTGTATTTTGGGGTGTCTGTGGCCTTATTATGATTTTAGGCAGCCTCTCTGCTACTGGATGGGGCTGTGTTCCTGTCTTGCTAGTTGTTTGGCATAGGGTGTTCAGCACTGTAGCTTGCTGGTCATTGAGTGATGCTGGGTCTTGATGTTGAGATGGAGATTTCTGAGAGATTTTCGCCGTTTGGTATTACGTGGAGCTGGGAGGTCTCTTGTGGGCCTGTGTCCTGAAGTTGGCTCTCCCACCTCAGAGGCATAGCCCTGATGCCTGGCTGGAGCACCAAGAGCCTTTCGTCCACACGGCTCAGAGTAAAAGGGAGAAAAAATAGAAAGAAAGAAAGAAAGAGGCTATAATATAGTGAAGTAAAATAAAGCTATCGTAAAGCAAAGCTATACAGACAAAATCTCACCCAGAAGCATATACATATACACTCACAAAAAAAAAGGAAAAGGGGAAAAATTAATATATCCTGCTCCCAAAGTCCACCTCCTGAATTTGGGATGATTCGTTGTCTATTCAGGTATTCAACAGATGCAGGCACATCAAGTTGTTTGTGGAGTTTTAATCCGCTGCTTCTGAGGTTGCTGGGAGAGATTTCCCCTTCTCTTCCCTGTTTGCACAGCTCCTGGGGTTCAGCTTTGGATATGGACCCTCCTCTGCGTGTAGGTCGCCTGAGGGCGTCTATTCTCCACCCATACAGAACGGGGTTAAAGGAGCCGCTGCTTCGGGGGCGCTGGCTCACTCAGGCCGCGGGGAGGGAGGGGTACAGAGGAGGCGGGGCGAGCCTGCGGCGTCAGAGGCCGTCGTGACGTTGCACCAGCCTGAGGTGCGCCGTGCGTTCTCCCGGGGAATTTGTCCCTGGATCATGGGACCCTGGCAGTGGCGGGCTGCACCGGCTCCCGGGAGGGGCGGTGTGGAGAGTGATCTGTGCTCACACACAGGCTTTTTGGAGGCGGCAGCAGCAGCCCCAGCGTCTCACGCCCGTCTCTGGGGTCCGCGCTGATCGCCGCAGCTCGCGCCCTTCTCTGGAGCTCGTTTAGGCGGCGCTCTGAATCCCCTCTCCTTGCGCGCAGAGAAACAAAGAGGCAAGAAAATGTCTCTTGCCTCTTCGGCAGCTGCAGACTTTTTCCCGGGCTCCCTCCCGGCTAGCTGTGGTGCTCTAACCCCTTCAGGCTGTGTTCACGCCGCCACCCCTAGTCCTCTACCTGCGATCCAACCGAAGCCCGAGCCTCAGCTCCCAGCCCCGCCCGCCCCGGCGGGGGAGCAGAGAAACCTCTCGGGCTGGAGAGTGCTGGTCGGCACCGCTCCTCCGTGCGGGAACTTCTCCGCTTTGCCCTCCGCACCCCTGTGGCTGCGCTCTCCTCCGTGGCTCTAAAGCTTCCCCCCTCTGCCACCCGCAGTCTCTGCCCGCGAAGGGGCTTCCTAGTGCGTGGAAACCTTTCCTCCTTTACAGCTCCCTCCCACTGGTGCAGGTGCCGTCCCTATTCTTTTGTCTCTGTTATTTCTTTTTTCTTTTGCCCTACCTAAGTACGGGGGGAGTTTCTTGCCTTTTTGGAGGTCGGACGTTTTCTTCCAGCGTTCAGTGGGTGTTCTGTAGGAGCAGTTCCACCTGTAGATGTATTTCTCAACATTTGCGTTTTAAGTGAAATCAAGGATCTGTATAGCGCCATATCTCACAGTAGCAATTCCATGGTAGCCGTTTTTAATCACAGTTGCTTTCAGAACACTCTGTTGTTATGGAGGAGAGAAAAAAAAATTAAACAATGATAGCAGTACACAGAAGTTTGTGGTTTGCAGAATTGCCAATACTTTGAAATACTTCTTATTTTTAAAAAATCCTTTGGGACACATTTACTTCATAAAAATGAACTATCATGACATAAGAAATACTAGATGTTTAAACTTACATTACTGAGGTGGATTGGCCAAGATGGCGGAGTAGAAAGGCCCTGAGCTCACCTATTCTCACAGGCCACCAAAATTACAAGTATTTGCAGAACAACCATCAATGAAAAAGACCAGAACCTACCAGAAAAGATCTTCTACAACCAAAGGTATAAAGAAGGTACTTAACAAGATGTGTAGGAGTGGTGGAGTCACTATATAGTCAAATCCTATACCCCTGGGTGGACCACCTACAAGTGGGAGAACAATTACGATTGCAGAGGTTCACCCAAAGGAGTGAGAGGACTGAGCCCCATGTCAGGCTCCCCAGCCTGAGGGTTCTGCACCAGGAAAATGAGCCCCCAGAGCATTTGTCTTTGAAGGCCAGTAGGGCTTACTTTTGAGAGTCCTAGAGAGTTGGAGGAAATAGAGACTTCACTCTTAAAGGGTGCACACAAAATCTCACACACTCTAGGATACCAGGACCAAGCAGTAATTTCATAGGCGCCTGGGTCAGATCTACCTGCTGATCTTGAAAACTCTTCCAGAGAGGTAGGAAGCAACTGTAGCTCACCTTGGGGACATAGACAATGGTGGCAGACATTTTCGGGAGCTCCTTCTACCACATGGGCACTGGTGCTGGCAAGCTCCATTTTGCAATCCTCTCTCTAGGTTATTAGTCCCAGGACCCATTCCTACCCTGGTCCAACAGTCTGTAAGTGCCAGTGCTGGGATGCATCAGGTCAGGCAAGTAACTAGACAGGGACACAGTCCCACTCACCAGCAGACAGGCTGCCATTAGAATTCCTGAGCACATAGCTGCATCTGACCATTAGAGAGCCAAGACCCAGCCCCACACATGAGTATGTAGGCCTTAGACCTGAGACCCCCAGAGCCATCCAGTTGGAAACACTTGAACCCAGCTGCACCCACCAGTTTGTAGCCACCAGACCCAGAATCCCCTGAGCCCTTGCTCTCCCATCCAGGGAGACTGCTCTAACATCTGGCCCAGCCCCACCTACCAGGGGGAGAAAACCAACAGCAAGAAAACTGCAGACCCATATTCTGCAGATCCAGTCCATTGACCAGCAGGCTAGATGGTGCACTGGGACTGACTGGGCCCTAGTCTCACTCACCAGCAAGGCTGCTCTAACCTCAGGCCCAGCTTCACCCACGAGCAGATAGAATCCAGTTGCAAAAAAACTGCAGTCCCACAGCCTGAGGAACTGGCCTGCCTACTAGCAGATCAGACTCTGGGACACTTGAGTCCCAACCACATCCATCAGTGAGGCTGCTCTAGCCTCTGGAGGAGCCTCACCCACCAGGGGGCAGATACAAGCCACAAGAAAACCACAGCCCCATGGCCTGTGATACTGGCCCACCCACAAGCAGGCTAGATCCTGCCCTAGGGCTAGCTGAGCCTTGGGCCTACCCATTAACATGTCACCACAAGCTTCAAAACAACTTGGCCCCAAAGCCAACTGGGTCAGTAACCAGCTCCACCCATAAGCAATCTGACACCAACTCTGGGATCCCTGGGCCTTGCAACCAGATCCCAGGACCCAGGTCTGCCCAACTGTAGGTTGGCACCAGCCCCAGGACCTGGCTTCACCTGTGAGTGGGTAAGAGCTCTGGGGTCTCCTGGACTTGATGTCACCAACCAGTAATCCAGAACTAGCCTGAGGGACTCCCAGGGTCCCATAATCAGCTGTCTCATGACCCAGTCCCCCTAACCAGTAGTTGACAGTCTCCACACAAAGCATGACATGGCAACCAACTGAACTGGGGGTCAACAAAGCCAAAAAAAAGAAAAAAACACCCACATAGTCAGCACACCACAACAGAAAGACCCAAGCAGCCCTTGTAGGAGCAATTTATAGAGCATATAGCTCTGATGACAAGAAGGGAGTGCACTGCTGGGACATATAGAATGTCTCCTACAAAAGGTCACTTCTCCAAGGTGCATAAGTATAACCAACCTACTAGATACATAAAAATAGAAAAAGCAAGTTTGGCAAAATAAGTCAATAGAGAAACATGTTCCAAATGAAGGCAAAAGATAAAGTAACAGAAGAACTTAGTGAAGTAGATATAGACAATCTACGTGATAAATAGTTCAGGATAGTGATTGTAAAGATGATAAAAGAACTCAGGAGAAGAATCGATGCCCAGAGCAAGAAATTAGAAGTTTTTCACAAAACATTAGAAAATATAAAGAAGAACAAATATAGATGAAGAATACAATAACAGAAATGCAAAATACACTAGAAGGAATCAACACTGCACTAAATGATACAGAAGAACAGATCAGTGAGCTGGAACAGAGTAGTGGAAATTACTGATGCTGAACAGAAAAAAAGGGGAAAAAAAGAAATGAGGATAGTTTAAGAGACATTGGGGACACCATCAAGGACACTATAAGGGTTTCAGAAGGAGGCGAGAGAAAGGGGCTGAGAACATAATTGAAGCTATAATACCTGAAAACTTCCCTAACCTGGTAAAGGAAATGGACAGCCAAGTCCAGGGAGTGCAGAGAATCCCATACAAGAATAACCCTAAAGGGAACACAACAGACACCTTGTAATTGAAATGGCAAACTGAAGAAATCAAACAGGAAATAAAAAAACACTTGGAGGCAAGGAAAACAAAAACACAATGAAGCAAAAATCTATGTGATGCATCAAAAATAGTTCTAAGAGGGAAGTTTAGAGTGATACAGCTTACCTCAGGAAACAAGAAAAATCTCAAATAAACAACCTAAATTTACACTTGAAGGAACTAGAAAAAGAAGAACAAACTAAACTGAGAGTTAGAACAAGGAAAGAATTTATGAAGATCAAAGCAGGAAAAAAAAAAAGAAATGGAGACTGAAAAAGTAATTGAAAAGATCAATGAAACTAAGAGCTGGTTCTTTGAAAATATAAACAAAATTAATAAACTTGTATCCAAACTTATCAGCAAAATAAGGGTGAGGACCCAAATCAATAACATCAGAAATGACAAAGGAAAAGTTGCAACCAACACCACAAAAATACAAGGATCATAAAAGACTACTACAAACAATTATATGCCAATAATAGACAAACTAGAAGAAATGGTCAATTTCCTAGAAATGTACAATCTCCCAATACTGAACCATGAAGAAATAGAAAATATGAACAGACCAACTACCAGTAATGAAATTGAATCAGTAATAGAAAAACTCTCAATAAACAAAAGTCCAAGACCAGATGGCTCCACAGGTGAGTTCTACTAAACATTTAGAGAAGAGTTAACCCATATCCTCCTCAAACTCTTCCAAGAAATTGCAGAAGAAGGAACACTTCCAAACTCATTCTACAAGGCCAGCATCACCCTGATACCAAAATCAGACAAAGTTATCACAAAAAAAGAAAATTACATGTCAATATCACTGATGAACAGAGATGCAAAAATCCTTAACAAAATATTAGCAAACCAAACCTAACAATGCATCAGAAGGGTCATACACCATGATCAAGTGTGATCAAGTGAGATTTATTACAGGGGGAGGCAAGAATATTTCAATATCTGCAAATCAATCAAAGTATAATTGAAGAATAACAAATTGAAGTGATAAATTGAAGAATAAAAATCATATGATCATCTTAATAGATGGAGAAAAAGCTTTTGATAAAATTCAACACCTGTTTATAGCGAAAACTCTCCAAAATGTGGGCATAGAGAGAATATAACTTAACATAATAAAGGCCAGTTGTGACAAACCCACAGGTAACATCATATTCAATGGTGAAAAGCTGAAAGCATTTCCTCTAAGATCAAGAACAACATGAGGATGTTCACTCACCACTTTTATTTAACACAGTATTGGAGGTCCTAGCTACAGCAATCAGACAAGAAAAAGAAATAAAAGGAATCCAAAGACGAAAGGAAGAAGTAAAATTGTTACTGTGTGCAGATGACATAACACCATACATAGAAAATCCTAAAGAAATGACCAAAAAACTACTTAGAGCTCTTCAGTGAATTTGGTAGAGTTGCAGGATACAAAATTAATATACAGAAGTCAGTTGCATTTCTATACACTAACAACAAACTATCAGAAAGAGTATTAAGAAAGCAATCTTATTTACAATCACAGCAAAAAGAATAAAATACCCAGGAATAAACCTACCTAAAGGAAGTTAAAGACCTGTACTGGGAAAACTATAAGACACATGAAATAAACTGAAGACCACACAAATAGATGGAAATGTATACCATGTTCATGGGTTGGAAGAATTAAATATTGTTAAAATGACCATACTACCAAAGGCAATCTACAGATTCAATGCAGTTCCTTTCAAAATACCAATGGCATTTTTCATTGAACTAGAACAAATAATTTAAAAATTTGTATGGAGACATAAAAGACCCTGAATAGCCAAAATAATCTTTAGAAATAAGAACAGAGGTGGAGGAATCACACTACCTGACTTCAGACTATAATGCAAAGCTGGTCATCAAAACAGTACAGTACTGACACAATAAAGTCACATAATGAACAGAGAGAATTCAGAAATAAACCCACGCACTTATGATCAATTAACCTACAACAAAGGAGGCAAGAATATACAGTGGAGAAAAGACAATCTCTTCAATAAATGGTGCTGGGAAAACTGTACAGCTACACATAAAGAAATGAAATTCTCTACAAAAATAAACACAAAGTGGATTAAAGATCTAAATTTAAAACTGCAAACCAAAAAACTCTTAGAAGAAAACATAGGCAGAACAACCTTTGACATAAATTGTGCAACACTTTTTTTGTATCTGTCTCCCAAGGGAAAGGAAACAAAAGCAAAAATAAACAAATGAGACTTAATTAAACTTACAACCTTTTTCACAGCAAAGGAAACCATCAACAAAACAAAAGGACAAACTATGGAATGGGAGGAATATTTGCAAATGATATGATCAATAAAGGATTAATATCCAAAATATAAGAAGAACTCCTACAACTCAATGCCAAAGAAACAAACAAAAAACCAATTAAAATTGAGCAGAAGATTTGAATAGACATTTTTCCAAAGAAAACATACAGGTGTCCCATAGGCACATGAAAATATGGTCAACATTGTTAATCATCAAAGAACTGCAAATCAAAACCTCAATGAGATATTACTGCACACCTGTCAGAATGGTTATCATCATAAAGACTGCAAATAACAACTATGGGTGAAGATGTGGAGAAAAGGAAACCCTTGTACACTGTCGGTGGGAATTTAAATTGGTGAAGCCACCATGGAAATCTGTGGAGATTCCTCAGAAAATGAAAAACAGAATCACCATATGATCCTTCCATTCCACTCCTGGGTATATATCTGAAAAGAACAAAAACATTATTCAAA
Source organism: Eschrichtius robustus (assembly GCF_028021215.1). Taxonomy (NCBI): domain Eukaryota; kingdom Metazoa; phylum Chordata; class Mammalia; order Artiodactyla; family Eschrichtiidae; genus Eschrichtius; species Eschrichtius robustus. The sequence goes on from NC_090836.1 coordinate 31,588,589, forward strand.
AAGTTACATGCACCCCAGTGTTCACAGTAGCATTATTTACAGTAGCCAAGATATGGAAGCAACTTAATTGTCCATCAACAAATTGAAGGATATAGAAGTGGTATGTGCAATTTTGCCATTTGCAACAATGTGGATGAACTTGGCAAGTATTATGCTAAGTCAAATAAGACAGAGAAAGAAATGCTGTATGATATTACTTATATGTGAAATCTAAAAAATGAAATTAGTGAATACAAGAGAAAAGAGACTCACAGATATAGAGCACAAACTACTGGTTACCAATGAGTAGACAGAAGAGGAGAGGTGAAAGATAGGGTAGATTAAGAGGTACAAACTACTATGTAAAAAATAAATAAACTACAAGGATATATTATACAACACAGGGAATATAGCCATTATTTCATAATGACTGTAAATAGAATATAATTTTTTTAAAAGAAATAATATAAAAATATTCATGAGATTATGTAAAAGCAATATTTTAGAAAATTTGTTATTCACTACATATAATTGAAGTATTTAATATTATTAAGTAAAAATTGATACCATATATATAAATTACATATATTTACCTCACATTTTCCTTAATGATTTATTAGATACTTAGATTACTCCAATTTTATTTATTATAAAAACAAAACTATGACAGTATTACTCTCACTTTAAAATAGAAATTTCTTGGGAATTTCCTGGCAGTCCAGTGGTTAGGACTCAGCGCTTTCACTGAGAGGGCCAGGTTCGACCCCTGGTAGGGGAGCTAAAATTCCACATGCTATGCAGTGTGGCAAAAAAAAAAAAAAAAAAAAAAAAAAAAAAAAAGTCACATATTTTCTATAATGATTACAAATAACTAAAATTTTAAACAATTTGAGTCATTTATTATGACTACTATTGACATAATTGCTAAAAGTTTGAGCCATAAAATCAACCATCTGTCAAAAAAGGAGAAAAATAAATCAGATATTTATAAATATGAACTAATTTGAATTACTGGGTTGGAATGAGAATATTAACATACTTTAATTTACTCTTATCTGAATGAATCTTTTCTAAAATAAAACATCATAACTTTGTTTATACTTCCTGTGGCACTGAAAATACTTTTCAGTTTTACTTTTTTTTTCTAGCTAATTTAATAAGTGTTGCAAAGTAAGAAAATTTCTCAATTGTCAGAGAGGAACTTACATTATCATTATTGATAACAAATCAGTAAAATTGTGTTAATTTTAAAAATATTTTTAAAGTAATTTAAATAAATATTTTTAAAAATTTTACTGAATTTTAATTTGACATAGAGTACTCTTCCCTTTCAACAGAATCTGCAAAATAAGCGTTAACATATGCTTCAGTTTCATCTTTTACTTTTTAAAAAAATTTTTTAATTAATTTTTATTGGATTATAGTTATTTACAATGTGTTAGTTTCTGTTCTACAGCAAGGTGAATCTGTCATATATATATATATGCATATACATATATATACATATATATATATGTATGTATATACATATATATATATATATATATCCACTCTTTTTTAGATTCTTTTCCCATATAGGTCATTACAGAGTATTGAGTAGAGTTCCCTGTGCTATACAGTAGGTTCTTATTAGTTATCTATTTTATATATAGTAGTGTGTATATGTCAATCCCAATCTCCCAATTTATCCCTTCTCCCTTTTCCCTCTTGGTAACCATAAGTTTGTTTTCTACATCTGTGACTCTATTTCTGTTTTGTAGATAAGTTCATTTGTTAATTTAAGTTCTGACCAACTAAGCTCCAAGTCCACAAGTTCTTGGCCTAAGCCTTGTACTTGGAATCCTCTAAATTACCTAGCAATTACTGGGCAAAAAATAATTGAATAATCATTGGCCTCAACTTACATTTTTCATGATGCTATTTGGAAAATAAAAAAAAAAACAGGTAACTTGATGAAGAATGTCTCATCTTCTTCCCATGCTTCCCACTTTTCCCTCATTTTCCATTCTTACCTTATATGGAAAAATAGAGAGGAAGGATCTTTGTTTTAGACATGTTTTCAAGAATTTAAGTAAAGAGGGATATAGCATAATAACTTTGTAGACAATCATTTCCCACATCTGTCTTTATTATCTATATACACAAACACACAATCACAGATGGACATTATTTATGTTTTTCCTTGATTCCCAATATTGTATTGATTTCAATCCATGGTCTTTAAAATTTAAAACCAATTTCTTTCAAGTGTGAGATATTTAATTAGTGTCTCCTGAGTTAATTCACTGAAAAAAAAAACTGAAAAAGGACAGAAAAGAATTCTGGTTATTATGAAAATATAGGCATTGGAAACCTCTGTATCTTCTCTTAAGATCTACCACAAAAGCAACGAGCCCTATTGTCCATATGTAAGATTAGAAGTGTATCTCCCTATACATTCTCTTTTTCACATTCTCTTTTTCTATCTCTTCATCCTCCTTATGAAAATGATTCACCCACTTTCTTAACTCTCTTCTTTATGAAAGAGGGTCAAGGAGTGAAAATGTAAAGTCAACTGATATGGGGACAGAAGAAATGTTCTTAGCAGTAACCTCACAGGCATCTATGTTATAGTGTCTGTTTCTTGAATACCTATTTTTGATTTTTAAAATGTGGTTGCTTTGAATATATTTATCAGTGCATATAGTAAATATTTATCTTCTTAACATAGAAGTCATTTCTGTTGTTCTAAGGAAAGATTTTTCTATAGTTTGCTGATTTATGAGATCTGACTGAAGGATAAAATGGGTATAATAAGAGAAAAATGAATGAACAAAGACATTCATATTGTACCTTAGCCAGCTAAGTCTTGACCTGTTTTCTTAGTTCAAGCTATACCTCCTCCTCTGCTATATATCATTCTTCAAACTATGATCTATATCTCTTCACAAGAGAATCTCAGTGGTTTTTCCTTCCTCTAGCCTACAACTATTCCATACAGCCAGCTTCTTACAAATTTCCTTTGAAAGTTTGATTCCTTAAAACTGGAATCTATATTCCTTCTAAAGTGGGAATAAATCAATAAGAAAAAAATCTTTTAACATACTAATAAAATAAATGTCCTCCTCCCTCAGTTAGCCATAGTGTGTTCTATTAACACCCTCCTGAAGATAGTATATAAATATAGTGTATTTTGTTAACACCTTTCTGGAGATAATGATCTAATCTCTGTTTCTTAACCCAGTAGAGTATCCATATATAAGGAAAATTTCAGATTCCTGGACAGTAATGTTGGGGAAAGCAGAATCTTGCCATGGTGTCTATTATATCATACTTAGTTTGTTGGTCTATGTCTCCAGTCTTTAATTTTAAGTAAAGTCATATTGAAATCTAGAACATTTCAACTGTCGTTAGTCTACTTACCAATAGTGTCACCATCACTCCAGAAAAAGGAGCCCTGTTCATCTAGAGCAATTATGAGGCCAAAAGGATTAAGATAGCTATAGAAAAAATGTAAAATTGTATTTTCAGAGTTAGAAGGATCTAACTCTGACCATCTCATAGAACTATCTAGAAAAATGTTAAATCCTTTCTTAATCATCTTTGCCAAATGTCCACTTTGTTTATCCTTGAATACCTCCAACATCAGGAAATTTTAAACATCCTTAAGCAAACTATTTCTACTCTGAACAGCTCAATTTAGGGGGGAAAATGATAGCAATAGCACAGACCTCTCAAATGCCTTCCACTGGAGAAAAATGGGAAGGTGTTTATAATTAATAACATTATAAAATAATTATACCTTTCTAATTGAAGATGCACCTCTCAGTTTCTTTGGCTTATCTACAACCAAGAGAATGTTATGACAAAATTGCCAAAGTCATTGGATCTGGAAACCTGGAAGCTGATGTCAAAGTATGACCAACGGGATTCCAGGGAAATGAAGCTTGAACAGTAATTTGGAGTCTGCTCTACACTAGAAATTGTATTAATATCTCAGGAGCAAGGATGACAGAATCCATGTGCTCAATTTTTATGATTCCACTGGGGAGACAGGACTCAAGGATTTGATTCTAATCACTTGACAAGAGAAAATTGCTTAAAGAAAAAAGAACTACACAATGTAAGTGATAAACTTACTTTTCGAGTTGAATTAGTGAGAATTTCTTTAAGGGAAAAATTTTGGCTTCATGTGAAATACACTTTTCATTAAATTTTTCTATTTGAAATGAAAAGTTAGGCATGAGATCCTCTCTTCATTCATGGCAATGAACAATACACTAACTAGAAATTCGAATAGAGCTATTATTCAACTTAGTGTTTGGAAAGTATGGATCTAGTATCTAGGTTGATGGCGTCCTTGGGGACTTTTCAATGTTTCAGAAATGTCCAGTCAAAACTTCTCTCTAATAATGATGTATATTTTAGCTGATTTTACTTTATATTTTAGCTGATTTTAATTCTTTGTTTTAGATTTTTATTTCACTATAGTGGATTTACAATGTTGTTTTCATTTTTGCCATACAGCAAAGTAAATCAGTTATACATATACATATACCCACCCTTTTTAGATTCTTTTCCATATAGGTCATTACAGAGTTTTCAGAAGAGTTCACTGTGCTATAAAGTAGGTTCTTATTAGTTATCTATTTTATATATAGTATTGTGTATATGTCAATCCCAATCTCCCAATTTATCCCCCCACCCCCCCACCCCCCACCACTTTCCCCCCTGGTAACTATAAGTTGTTTTCTACATCTGTGACTCTATTTCTGTTTTGTAAATGAATTCATTTGTACCATTAAAAAAAAAATCTACATATAAGTGATATTATATGATATTTGTCTTTCTCTGTCTGACTTACTCAGTATGACAATTTCTAGGTCCATCCATGTTGCTGCAAAATGTAATTATTTCATTATTTTTTATGGCTGAGTAATATTCCATTGTATATATTTACCACATCTTCTTTATTCATTCCTCTGTTGGTGGACATTTAGGATGCTTCCATGTCCTGGTTATTGTAAATAGTGCTGCAATGAATATGTGGGTGCATGTATTGTTTTGAATTATGGTTTTCTCTGGATATATGACCAGGAGTAAAATTGCAGGATCATATGGTAGCTCTAATTTTAGTTTTTGAAGGAACCTCCATAGTGTTCTCCAAAGGACCTGTGCCAACTTATATTCCCACCAACAGTTTTAGGAGGGTTCCTTTTTCTCCACACCCTCTCCAGCATTATACTGTTTGTAGATTTTTTGATGCTGGCCATTCTGACTGGTGTGAGGTGATACCTCATGGATGTTTTGATTTGCATTTCTCTAATAATTAGTGATGTTGAGCATCTTTTCATGTGCTTTTTGGCCATCTGTATGTCTTCTTCGCAGAGATGTCTGTTTGGGTCTTCTGCCCATTTTTTTGATTGGTTTCATTGTTTTTTTGATATTGAGCTGCATGAGCTGATTGTATATTTTGGAGATTAACCCCTTGTCAGTCACTTCATTTACAAATATTTTCTCCCATTCTGTGGGTTGTCTTTTCATTTTGTTTTTGGTTTCCTTTGTTGTGCAAAAGCTTTTCAATTTCATTAGGTTCCACTTGTTTATTTTGTTTTTATTTTCACTACTCCAGGAGGCAGATCATAATAGGTCTTGCTGCGAGGTGGATGGACCTAGAGTCTGTCATACAGAGTGAAGTAAGTCAGAAAGAGAAAATCAAATACTGTATGCTAACACATATATATGGACTCTAAAAAAAAAAAAAAGGTTCTGAAGAACCTAGGGACAGGACAGGAATAAAGATGCAGACGTAGAGAATGGACTTGAGGACACAGAGAGGGGGAAAGGTAAGCTGGGACAAAGGGAGAGAGTGGCATGGACTTATATATACTGCCAAATGTAAAATATATAGCTAGTGGGAAGAAGCCACATAGAACAGGGAGATCAGCTCGGTGCTTTGTGACCACCTAGAGGGGTGGGATAGGGAGGGTGGGAGGGAGATGCAAGAGAGAAGAGATATGGTGATAAATGTATATGTATAGCTGATACACTTTGTTATAAAGCAGAAACTAATACACCATTGTAAAGCAATTATACTCCAATAAAGATGTTTTAAAAAAAAAGGTCTTGCTGCAATTTATGTCAGAGCGTGTTCTGCCTATGTTTTCCTCTAAGAGTTTTACAGTGTCCAGACTTACATTTTAGTCTTTAATCCATTTTGAGTTTATTTTTGTGTATGGTGTTAGGGAGTGTTCTAATTTCATTCCTTTACATGTAGCTGTCCAGTTTTCCCAGCACCACTTATTGAAGAGACAGTCTTTTCTCCATTGTAAATTCTTGCCTCCTTTGTCATAGATTAGGTGACCATAGGTGCATGGCTTTATCTCTGGACTTTCTATCCTGTTCCATTGATCTATATTTCTGTTTCTGTGCCAGTACCATATTGTCTTGATTACTGTAGCTTTGTAGTATAGTCTGAAGTCAGGGAGCCTGATTACTCCAGCTCTGTTTTTCTCTCTCAAGATTGCTTTGGCTCTTCATGGTCTTTTGTATTTCCATACAAATTGTAAAATTTTTTGTTCTAATTCTGTGAAAAATACCATTGCTAATTGGATAGGGACTGCATTGAATCTGTAGATTGCTTTCTGTAGTATAGACATTTTCACAATATTGATTCTTCCAACCCAAGAACATGGTATATCTCTTCATCTTGTTTGTGTCATCTTTGATTTCTTTCATCAGTATCTTATAGATTTCTGAGTACAAGTCTTTTGCCTCTTTAGGTATGTTTATGCCTAGATATTTTATTCTTTTTTGATGCAATGGTATATGGCATTGTTTCCTTAATTTCTCTTAGTGATTTTTCATTGTTAGCATATAGGAATGCAAGAGATTTCTGTGTATTAATTTTGTATCCAGCAATTTTACCAAATTCATTGATGAGCTCTAGTAGTTTTCTTGCAGCATCTTTAGGATTTTCTATGGATAGTATCATATCATCTGCAAACTGAAGTTTTACTTCTTATTTTCCAATCTGGATTCCTTTTTTAAAAATTTCTTCTCTGATTGCTGTGGTTAGGACTTCCAAAACTATGTTGAATAAAAGTGAAGCAAGTGGACATCCTTGTCTTGTTCCTGATCTTAGAGGATACTTTCACTTTTTCACCATTGAGAATGATGTTTGCTGTGGCTTTGTTGTATATAGCCTTTATTATGTTGAGGTAGGTTCCCTATATGCCCACTTTCTGGAGAGTTTTTATCATAAATGGGTGTTGGATTTTGTCTAAAGCTTTTTCTGCATCGATTGAGATGATCATATGGTTTTTATTCTTCAGTTTGTTAATGTGGTGTATCACATTGATTTGCATGTATTGAAGAAACCTTGCATCCCTGGGATAAATCTACTAGATAATGGCGTATGATCCTTTTACTGTGTTGTTGGATTCAGTTTGCTATTACTTTGTTGAGGATTTTTGCATTTATGTTCGTCAGTCATATTGGCCTGTAATTTTCTTTTTTGTGATATCTTTGTCTGGTTTTGGTATTAAGATGCTGGTGACCTTGTAGAATGAGCTTGGGAGTGTTCCTTTTTATGCAATTTTTTGGAAGCGTTTCAGAAAGACAAGTGTTAACTCTTCTCTAAATGTTTGATAGAATTTGATAGAATTTGCCTGTGATGCCAACTTGCCCTAGACTTTTGTTTGTTGGAAGTTTTAAATCACAGTTTCAATTTCAGTATTTGTGATTAGTCTTTTCATATTTTCTATTCCTTTCTGGTTCAGTCTTGGAAGATTGTACCTTTCTAACAATAACCATTCCTTCTAGGTTATCCATTTTATTGTCATATAGTTGCCGGTAGTAGTCTCTTATGCTCCTTTGAATTTGTGCGATGTCAGTGGTAACTTCTCCTTTTTCATTTCTAATTTTATTGATGGGAGTCCTCTCTCTTTTTTTTTCTTGATGAGTCTGGCTAAGGGTTTATCAATTTTGTTTATCTTCTCAAGAACCAGCTTTTAGTTTCATTGATCTTTGCTAATGTTTTCATCATCTCTATTTCATTTATTTCTGCTTTGATCATTATAATTTCTTTCCATCTGCTAACTTTGGCTTTTGTTTGTTCTTCTTTCTCTAGTTGCTTTAGGTGTAATTTTATGTTGTTTATATGAGATTTTTCTTGTTTCCTGAGGTAAGATTGTATTGCTATAAACTTCCCTCTTAGAACTGCCTTTGCTCTGTCCCATAGGTTTTGGATTGTTGTGTTTTCATCGTCATTTGTGTCTAGGAATTTTGTAATTTCCCTTTTGATTTCTTCAGTGATCCATTGGTTGTTTAATATCATATTGTTTACCCTTCATGTGTTTGTGTTTTTTTCCCATAATTGATTTCTAATCTCATAGCATTGTGGTTGGAAAAGGTGCTTGATATGATTTCAATTTTCTTAAATTTACCAAGGCTTGATTTGTGACCTAAGATGTGATCTATTCTGGAGAAACTTCTGTGTGCACTTGAGAAGAAAGTGTATTCTGCTGCTTTCAGATGGAATGTCCTATAACTATCAATTAAGTATATCTGGTATAATGTGTCATTTAAGGCTTCTTTTTCCTTATTTATTTTCTGTCTGGATGATCTGTCAATTAATGTAAGTGGGTTGTTAAAGTCCCCCACTATTATTGTGTTACTGTCAATTTCTCCTTGTATGGATGTTAGCATTTGACTTATATATTGAGGTGTTCTTATGTTGGGTGCATAAATATTTACAATTGTTATAACTTCTTCATGGATTGATCCCTTGATCATTATGTAATGTTCTTCCTTGTCTCTTGTAATAGTCTTTATTTTAAAGTCTATTTTGTCTGATATGAATATTGCTACTCCAGATTTCTTTTGCCTGGAATATCTTTTTACATCCCATCACTTTCAGTTTGTATGTGTCCTTAGGTCTGAAGTGGGTCTCTTGTAGACCGCATATATATGCGTCTTGTTTTTGTATCTATTCAGCCAATCTGTGTCTTTTGGTTGGAGCATTCAATCCATTTACATTTCAGGTAATTATTTTTTAATTAATTAATTTATTTATTTTTGGCTGCATTGGGTCTTTGTTGCTGTGTGCAAGCTTTCTCTAGTTGTGGCGAGCGTGGGCTACTCTTCATTGCAGTGCGTGGGTTTCTCATTGCAGTGGCTTCTTTTGTTGCAGAGCATGGGCTCTAGGTGTGTGGGCTTCAGTAGTTGTGGCACACAGGCTTAGTAGTTGTGGCCCATGGGCTTAGTTGCTCTGCAGCATGTGGGATCTTCCCAGACCAGGGCTCGAACCCATGTCCCCTGCATTGGTAGGCGGATTCTTAACCACTGGACTATGAGGGAAATTCCTAAGGTAATTATTGATATGTATGTTCTTATTCCCATTTTCTTAATTGTTTTGGGTCTGTTTTGTAGGGCTTTTTTCTTCCCTTCCTCTTTTCTTCTCTTCTCTTGTGGTTTGATGACCATATTTAGTGTTGTATTTGGCTTGCTTTTTCTTTTGTGTGTGTGTATCTATCCTAGTTCTTTGGTTTGCATTTCCCATGATGTTTTGATATAGCAGTCCATATACATACAGGTTATTTTAAGTTTCTGGTCTCTTAATTTTAAATGTGATTCTCAGTTCCTGTAATTGTACTCTTCTCTTTTCATGGTTGCTAGTTTTGATATTATATTTTTGTGTGGATGATTTCCTGCTTTTACTGTAGCTTTGCCTTTAGCAGTGAGGTTTCCCATTTCTGATCTTCTTGTTTCTAGTTTTGGCCTAATTTGTTTCCCCTGCCTAGAGAATTTCCTTTAGTATTTGTTGTAAAGCTGGTTTGGTGGTGCTGCATTCTCTTAGCTTTTGCTTGTCTCTAAAGTTTTTGATTTCTCCATTGAATCTGAATGAGAGCCTTGCTGGGTAGAGCATTCTTGGTTGTAGGTTCTTCCCTTTCCTCACTTTAAATATATTGTGCCACTCCCTTCTGGCCTGCAGTGTTTCCACTGATAAATCAACTGATAACTTTATGAGAGTTCCCTTGTATGTTATTTGTTCATTTTCCCTTGTTGCTTTTAATATTTTTCTTTATCTTTAATTTTTCTCAGTTTGATTACTATGTGTCTTGGTGTGTTCCTCCTTGTGTTTATCCTGCCTGGGAATCTCTGCACTTCTTGTACTTGGGTGACTGGTTCCTTTCCCATGATAGGGAAGTTTTCAGCTATTATCTCTTCAAATATTTTCTGCAGTCCTTTCTCTTTCTCTTCTCCTTCTAGGACTCCTATAATGTGAATGTTGTTGCATTTAATACTGTCCCAGCAGTCTCTGAGACTGCCTGATTTATTTTCATTCTTTTTCTTTATTCTGTTCTGTGGTAGTGATTCCCACCATTCCATCTTCCAGATCACTTATCAGTTCTTCTGACACAGTTATTCTGCTATTGATTCCTTCTAGGGTATTTTTCATTTCAGTTATTGTATCGTTCTTCTCTGTTTGTTCTTTAGTTCTTCTAGGTCTTTGTTAAACATGTCTTGTATCTTCTCAATGTGTGCCTCCATTCTTTTGCCAAGATTTTGGATCTTCTTTACTATCATTACTATGAATTCTTTTTTCACATATATTGCCTATATCCTCTTCATTTTGTTGTTTTTGTAGGATTTTATCTTCCTCCTTCAACTGCAACATATTTCTCTGTCATCTCATTTTGTCTAAATTACTGTGTTTGTGGTCTCCTTTCCACAGACTGCAGGCTCGTAGTTCCTCCTGCTTCTGTTGTCTGCCCCATGTTTGGTGAGGTTGGCCCAGGGGCTTATGCAGGCTTCCTGGTGGGAAGGATTGGTGTCTGCCCTCTGGCGGGTGGAGTTGGGTCTTGTTCCTCTGGTTGGCAAAGCCATGTCAGGGGGTCTGTTTTGGTGTGGATGTGATCTTAGTATGACTTTAGGCAGCTTATCTGCTGATGGGTCAGGCTATGTTCCTGTCTTGCTGGTTGTTTGACCTGAGGCATTCCAGCACTGGAGCCTGCAAGCTGTTGGGTGGGGCCAGGTCTTGGTGCCAAAATGGGGACCTTTGGGAGAGCTCACCCAATTAATATTCCCTGGGGCCTCTGCTACCAGAGTCCTTGACCCCATGGTGAGCTACAGCCAACCCACATCTTTCCAGGAGATCCTCCAATACTCCTAGATAGTTCTAGCCCAGATTTCTATGGAGGTACTGTATTTGCAGGGTCCCAGTGCATGTGAGACCTTGGGTGTACCCTCCAAGAGTGGAGACTCTGTTTTCTCCAGCTCTTTGGAGCTCCTACACTCAAGCCCCGTTGACCTACAAGGTCAGGTGCTCTGGAGGCTCTTCCTCCTGATGCCAGACACTTAGACTGTCTTGGAGGACTATTTTTATGTTGGAACATCCCTGTGTAGCCTGCATAGATTTTATAGTATTATTATTATTGTGTTGTGACAGCTGTTTTTAGTATGGATGTCTGCCACCTCTTTCCTCAGTGTCTGTTGGTCTGTTATCACCTTGATAGGGGGTTAGACTAGTGTTGTGGTGACCAGAGTATGCCCTGGATATTGAGCTTGACCTCCCCTTTGTTCTGTGGTTGTCTCTGCCATGTCAGGGGTGGGGTCTTCTCCCTAGTTGTTGGAGTAGACACCCCCAGATCTGTTTCTTAGCTGTGTTTCTGATCTGCCGTGTGAGGTAGGCAGGATTGGAGTGCTCCCCCTGGGAAAGAAGCCACTGAGTATTCCTCCTCTGGAGTTTTCACCTGTGAGCATGCTCTGTTGTGTCACCTTTTACCTGTTGTGTGACCTCACAAGTTACTCTCTTGTTGACATTGCTCTTGGCCCCACCTTAACCATGGGAATGCTGGCAGTTGTCCCTGGTGTCTCTCAGGCATTGTTTTCACCAGGCCACCAGTGTAGATCCACTGAAGTCAGGTCCCAGGATTGCAGTAATCATGGATCTGGACCCACTGTGGGTGCTATGGGGGCAGCTCAGACTCTGTCCTGGCCCAACCCCCATATGTGTGTGCCACAAAGTCCGTAGCTGCCAAAGCTAGACCCATCTCAGTTGTAGGAGCACTTGTTATCCATTCAGATGTTCTGCAGGAGCTGAGATAACCAAGCCAGTCGTGGGTGTTTAATCTGGTGTTCACACAGTAGCTGATTTTAATTTTTATTAGAAATTTTGATTTGCTATTATGAATCTTTGATGTAAAATAGAAATATAAACTAATTATTACTGCGTAAAAACCTCTTTCTCTGCTAAACAAGATCTTTGATTACATGATGTCTGTGAGGGAAAATGACTAATTAATTATAACCTAAATCGATAAAAGATTGAGGGCCCTGACCTAACCTTCATCTAAAACCTAGGAGGAAATTTGTGAATCAGAAATCACTAGCTGTCTTAAAAACAATAATAGGAAAATATTTACGGCAGGATATCTTTGAACTGGATCAAATGCTCAAGCATATCATCTACTAATCTCTTTCACTCCTTTTTTCTTCCCTTCCTTCTCTTTTTTCCCTTCCTCCCTCTCTCTGCTACCTCCCTCTGTCATACACACACACACACACACACACACACACTGACTCACACATGCAAATATACAAATATACATGTAGACCAGTAACTGCACACTGACTGAGTTACTCTCCTATCACACCTCACCATCCTACTCAAAAACAGTATTGGTGGTATAGTGGTGAGAATTAGCTGCCTTCCTACTCACAAACAACCCTCCTCAGATACTCCCCAAGCAGGAAACTTGACCATAACAAGAAGACCGAGTCCTTAGCTCAGTCTCCTGAGAGGAAGTGCCTGTTACCTCAACACTGTTTTTCTGTCTGGAAACTCTGTTGGCAGAATATATCCTCCACCAATGAAAAGAGTAATTATATCCAGTGGAGCAGGAATTTCAACAAACTTCTGCCAGGAAGGTGGTACTTGACTCCTCTAGCACAGAAAAAGCCAGAGTTAATCACTCCAATTATGTAACTGGGAACAAGTAACATTCAGGAGACACAGGAAGTTGAAATCCAAACTTCCATTTAAATTCAACAAAACGTCTGTTGAATTCAGTAATAAGAAGGGTGACTTAAATGCCTAATTCAGTGTTAAGAAAAAGAAAAAAGTGCACAAGCATCAATATGTAAAATGCATAAAAGCAGAATTCTTTAGTATATATTTATTTCAGAAGTTCAATTTTGTAACCACATTTGCTTACTAAAATGTCAAACAAAATAATGCAAGTTAAGATGATGACGTTGCATTCTAAAGTGTTAAAATTTGATATAATAACACTTTTTGTGAGCATTTTTATTATACTCTTTTTAAAAGTTTGATTTTATTAAGAAATGAAATTTAAGACAAATATTTATGGAAATTTATGAAGTACCTCTACAGAATATAGCTTGAAAATCATTGATTTAATTGTTTAAGACCGTATAATAATCTGACCACAAGAATGGAGAATTTTTAATAACACTTCCCCAGCCAGAGCTAACTGATAATTTAAAAATAGATTGCATATTCCTTTTTCTAGTTGGGAATTAGTCAAAATTTATTCCCATAAGGATTTCTTGAAAATGGGGCAAGATTAGCCAATGCTCATCAAAACATACTGGAAGAATGGGAGAAGTGAATTCAGCTCTAGTAGAGCTGTCACATTGGTTCCCCTCATATTTTACCAATCTCCCCCACCATTGAAACCAACGTTCTCACTGCCTAGGAGACTAGATGTGGCTGGGTGGAAAACATGAGTTAGATCAATGATATTATATTTATTGGGAAACTGAACTATAAAACATGAAAAGAGGTCGCCACTGGTCACAGAAACACAAAGGATGTATAAAAAATATGTCTCTTGCTGAGGCCAAAGAGTCTATTACAAGCTGAGGCCCTTTGGAAGACAGCTGTTAGAAAAACAAAAATGATCCCATGGAATGCGGAGCCCTCATAATGGCACACTGTGCTGAAATTTCACAAACTTTTGCAACTGAATCCTGAATTTCTCCACGAAATTCAGAGCTATTAAAGTTGCTGTGCTCAGATTTCCATTAGATTTCCTTTGTCAGTTCATGTGCATCCCTATAATAAACCCCATACTTGAGCTTGCTTGACTGGATTTCTTGTAAGAAAAAGTACCTGATTCATGTATTATAATCTCTCTGACACTCTGCTATATAGAAACATCACCGTTGAGAATCGTTTGCTTTAAAGAATTTAAATGTCTGCATAAAATAAGTCTATTCTGCTTCTAAAAATAAAAATTTATCTCACCTTAAATATTTACCAATGTATATGACCCAATTCTACTATTTTGAGAAGAACAAACAATTCTAAACAAAAGCTTTCACAAGGAATCAAGCCAGAATAATATTGTCCAAGACTCTAGAAGTCATATAGAAACAGTGAAAAAAATACCATATAAATCTTTGAGTTATGGATTTATGTTATCTGTTCTACACATTTTACTGTATAAAATTGAACCAGGATGCTTCAGGAAAATACACATACAAGATCTTGTTCCTTTTGGAAAAAGAAAATATTTGACTTTTCAAAATATTTTGTTTAATTAACTTATTCCAGTTAAAGAAGATTTGACTCTCTGGATATTGAATCCCATATTATTTATCATTAATACCAAGTGCTAGTCAGCTTATACATGACTCTGCTGTAGAGCTAGAGAATCTCCATGAAACATGCATGACCTATCAGAAAATATATTTCACATCTACATTATGGAATTTCAGTTTTCACTGTTCATGTTTTCTAAATAGCCTAATTGGGTTTGCTGTATTTTAAAATATTAATGTCTCACTGAAATGTACATATATTCTATTATTAACTATGCAATTACTTTGTATCATTTTAGCTCAATAGCCATTGTCATATAGTTATGAAAAATGTAAAATATGAAACATTTATTTTTTATTTTAAAAAAATATTGAGTTCTTACTAAGTGCAGGTCATTTATGTGTATGTGTATATATGTTAATCCTGTGGCGAGGTCAATAGCAGTCCAGAAATATAGAAAATATTTGCTTTGAAGAATCCATATAGACCCAATTTCAGTTCATGTGTAGCTGTGAGAAGTTCACCAAAGCTAGGGAAATTTGACATAATAAACAGGAAACCTTGAAAGTTTTTTTCCTACCTCTGGGAATTGTAATATTTTGTCCTGGAAGTAAATACAAATTTGTTGGTAAATCATCCTCATGACATCCATCATGCCCACTTGCCTGCATGAGTAGCTTTCAACCCCAGTTCTCCCAGATTATATTCATATTATCCTTTCCACTTGTGAATAAAATATGGGTAAGACTGCTATCTGGAATCTTGAGGTAAAGGAAAAATATATTTGAATAAGGAATTTGTTTTTCTTTTACAAAAAACTAATGAAGCAACTGATATTCTCAGAATACAGTTCCTTTCTATTACATTGGCATATGTGAAAAAGGAACTTTATTCTTTTTATTATAGTATATATTGGGGGGATCTATAGCATACATATGCAAATTATTTTGAGACTGATTTCAGAATCTCTGAGTAGCAGAAATATATTTTAGTTTTGTTCTGATTTACTTAGCATGATTATATTTTATGTAAGGTAAAATTAACATATAAATACACTGTTTTCAAATATAAGAATGAAAATGATGTAAGAAAAATAGGAGATTATGTCAAGCCCGGATTGGTTGCAAGTATCAAACTGCACCAATTTAAACTGGTGTAAACAACTGTATTGTACTGATATAAAAATCTAGTACTTACCTCTTCAAGAAATGGAGCTATCATGAAAGCTGACCCCAAAAGAATGCTCTATCAGTTTCATGAGCCTGAGGATCTAATGTAAATCTAGATTTTTAGGATGGAAAACCATTAATTTAATCAAGTGAACATCTTTGTATAAATAATTAGTCTTACTCAACCACCTCAGGTTCATGGTGATAAACACCAAGAAGACCAAAAAGATAAAAACGGAGTACAGTTTAGGGTATAATATGCTTATGTGTTTAGGAATAAAATTTAACCCTCAAATGAAGCAATTGGATCAGTTTTCTTTCCTGATGAAAAGATAAATGAATATTAAAGCTAAGGTCAAAATAGTGCCAAGTAATTAAATTGTCTTGAGTTTTTGTTGTTTTTCCTTTTTGCATTCTAAACAGCCTTCAAGGATCCAGCATCAAACCAACCTAATTCACAAAGCTGTTTCCATTTCATTTCACAATGACTTGCCTTTCTTGGAATTTTTACAGAACTTTATAGCCTATGCCACACAATCAGGATACAAATATATCATGTTCTATATTACACTTTCAAATCTGTTAGTTGTGATCTTCCCAGTACTGTGTGGGCAGGGACCATGCTTCATCCCTTTTCTATACTCCATACTATTTAGACAGAAATACTCAGCCTTTGCTCTTTGTTAATTGATTGAAAGTGTTTTCTTAACTCAATTCTTCAAATTTGTAAATTATTTCTAATCACAGTCAGAGGGGGAAAAAAAGTTTTCTTCTTTTTTAATCCCCCAAATAATTTCCTTACTAGGAGAACCCAGGCTTCCAGGATCTCTGTGGTAGAAAATGAAGACTAGAATCATTATTAAAAGTTATTTACTCCTGTATAAATCCTTAGAATACTGTATTTCCAGTGACCTGAGAATAGTAGAAGAGGGTATATAAGTAAGGCAGAAATAAATATCCATTCCTTAAGGCAGAACAGAAAATTGCAGCAAACTCTTCTCCAAATGCTCCAGGGTCTTATTCCTATAAAACACAAACATTTCAATAGATCTGAATTGGGAGTGTTATATTTTTTTCTCTTGGGGGGGTTAGAGAGAAGCAGAACATTTAAAAATATTATTTCTTTATACCTGAAAGCCTTTCGCCAGATTATTGCAGAGTTGTTTCTCAATTAAATACACTCTATAAAGTTTACATATTATACTGTGTAGTATACAGTTTGTATACCCAACTAAGAGCAAAGTTTCAAATCATCTAGATGAAAGATCTTTACCAGAGCTTTTCCTTAAGAGAGAGGGAAAATTCACAGCCATTTCACTGAGGAATGATTTTGCCTTCCGACTGAAGAGAGAATCTTATATCAAATCATAATATAATATCTGCCTAACATCAAAACAAAAACTTGACGTTTGGTAATTACTGAGTTACTAAGGAAAAATAACTAAATATATCATAGGTTTGTCTGCTGCTAACTTTTTAAAGGCGAAACTTTTAACAGGTTATTTTAAATGATGCAATGTGCTCTTTCTCTTTTAGAATTATAAGTAATGCATTTTCCTTTTTTAAATTATATTTATTTATTTTTTATTAAAGTATAATTGACTTACAATATTATATTAGTTTCAGGTGTACAACAGTGTGACTTTATATTTTTTATGAAGTCTAGTTGATTTACAATATTATGTTAGTTTCAGGTATACAGCATAATGATTCAGTATTTTTACAGGTTACACTTCATTAAAAGATATTACAAGAAAACGGCTATAATTCCCGGTGATATTCAATATATCCTTGTTGCTTATCTATTGTTTACATAGAAGTTTATGTCTCTCAACCCCATACTCGTAAGTTGTCCCCTCCCCTTTTTTCTCCCTTTCAGTAAACACTAGTTTGTTTTCTATATCTGTGAGTATGTTTCTGTTTGCATATATACTTATTTGTATTATTTTTCAAAATACACATATAAGTGATATCATATAGCATTTGTCTTTCTCTGTTATTTAACTAAGCATAATATTCTCTAGGTCCATCCAGATTGCTGCAAATGGAAGAATTCCTTCTTTTTTTATAGCTGAGTAATATTCCACTGTGTGTGTGTGTGTATGTGTGTGTGTATATATATATATACACATCTTCTTTATCCATTTACCTGTTGATGGGAATGTGGGTTGCTTCCATATCTTGGGTATTGTAAATAGTACTGCTATGAACACTGGGGAGCATGTATCTTTTCAAATTAGTGTTTTCATTTTTTTCCAGATAAATACCCAGGAGTGGAAATGATGGATCATATGGTAGTTCTATTTTTAGTTTTCTTAGGAACCTCCATAGTGGCTGCACAAATTTATATTTCCACCAACAGAGTACAATTGCTCCCTTTTCTCCACATTCTCTCCAAAAATTTTTATTTGTAGATGTTTTGATAATAGCTGTTCTGGCAGGTGTGAGGCAATACTTCATTGGTGCTTTAATTTGCATTTCTCTAGTAATTAGTGATGTTGAGCATCTTTTCATACACCTGTTAGCCATCTGTATGTTTTCTTTGGAAAAATGTCTATTCAGGTCTTCTGCACATTTTTGATTGGGCTGTTTTTATTTTTTATTTTTTTGATATTGAGCTCTGTGAGCTGTTTATATATTTTGGCTATTAACCCCTTAGGGTTAGGGTTAGGGTCATATTATTTGCAAATATTTTCTCCCATTCCATAGGTTGTCTTTTCATTTTCTAGATGGTTTCCTTTACTGTGCAAAATCTTTTAAGTTTAAATAAGTCCCATTTGCTTATTTTTGCCTTTTTTTTTCGCATTATGAGACAGAGCTCCAAAAAAAAAAAATTGCTGCAATTTATGTCAAAGAGCATTCTGCCTATGTTCTCTTCTAGGACTTTTATGGTTTCAGGTCTTACATTTAAGTCTTTAATTCATTTTGAGTATATTTTTGTATATTGTGTGAGGGAATGTTCTAATGTCATTGTTTCACACGTGGCTGTCCACTTATTGAAGGGACTGTCTTTTCTCCATTGCATATCCTTGCTTCCTCTTTCATAGATTAATTGACCATAGGTGCATGCGTTTTCTTCTGGGCTCTCTATTCTGTTCCATTGATCTATGTATTTGTGATTGTGTCAGTACCATGTTGTTTTGATTACTCTAGCTTTGCAGTATAGTCTGAAGACTGGGCACTTTATACCTCCAGCTTTGTTCTTCGTTTTCAAGATTGCTTTGGTGATTCAGGGTCTTTTGTGGTTCATATGAATTTTAGGATTATATGTTCAAGTTCTGTGAAAAATGTCATGGTTATTATGATAGGGATCACATTAAATCTGTTGATTGCTTTGGGCAGTATGGTCACTTTAACAATATTAATTCTTCCAATCCAAGAGCATGGGATATCATTACATTTCTTTGTATCATCTTTGATTTCCTTCAGCAATATTTTATAGTTTTCATTATATAGGTCTTTCACCTCCTCATTTATATTTATTCCTAGATAGTTTATTCTTTTTGATGTGATTTTAAATGGGATTGTTTTCTATTTTCTCCTTCTGAGAGTTCATTATTATTGTATAGAAATGCAACAGATTTCTGTATATTGCTCTTGGATCCTACAACTTTGCTAAGTTCATTTATTAGTTCTAATAATTTTGGGGTGGAGAGTTTAGGGTTTTCTACATAAGATATCATGTCATCTGCAAATAATAATAGTTTTACCTCTTCCATTCCAATTAGGATTCCTTTAATTTATTTTTCTTATCTGATTGCTGTGGCTAGGACTTCCAAAACTATGTTGATGAAAGTCATGAGTGGGCATCCTTGTCCTGTTTCTGGTCTTAGAGGGAATAATTTAAGTTTTTCAGAATTAAGTATGATGTTAGCTGTGGGTTTGTCACATCTGGCCTTTATTATGTTGAGGTATGCTTTCTCTATGTCCACTTTTAGGAGAGTTTTTAGCATAAACCGATGTTGAATTTGGTCAAAAGTTTTATCTATTGAGATGACCATATAGTTTTTATTCTTCAGTTTGTTACTTCAATTTGTTATTCTTCAATTTCACACTGAGTGATTTGCAGATATTGAAAAGTTCTTGCATCCCTGGAATAAATCCCACTTGATCATGGTTTATGATTCTTTTGATGTATTGTTGGGTTTGGTTTGCTAATATGTGTTAAAGATTTTTGCATCTGTTCATCAGTGATATTGACATGTAAATTTCTTTTTTTGTGATTTCTTTGTCTGCTTTTGGTATGAGGGTGATGCTGGCCTTGTAGAATGAGTTTGGAAGTGTTTCTTCTTCTGCAATTTCTTGGAAGAGTTTGAGGAGGATGGGTGTTAACGCTTCTGTAAATGTTTGGTAGAATTTGCCTGTGAAGCCATCTGATCTTGGACTTTTGTTTATTGAGAGTTTTTCTATTACTGATTCAATTTCATTACTGGTAGTTGGTCTGCTCATGTTTTCTCTTTCTTCCTGGTTCAGCATTCGGAGATTGTACCATTTCTTCTAGTTTGTCCATTTTATTGGCATATAGTTGTTTGTGGTCGTCTTTTATGATTCTTTGTGTATTTGTGGTGTCAGTTGTAACTTCTCTTTCATTTCTGTTTTTATGTATGTGGGCCCTCTCCATTTTTCTCTTGGTGAGTCTGGCTAAAAGTTTATCAATTTTTAAAATCTTTTCAAAGAACCAGATTTTAGTTTCTTTGATCTTTTCTTTTTCTAGTCTTTATTTCATTTACTTCTACTCAGATTTTTTTTTAGTTTTTTCCTTCTCATAACTTTGGGTTTTGTTTGTTTCTCATTCTTTGGTTCTTTTAGGTGTAATGTTAGGTTGTTTGAGACCCTTCTTGTTTCCTGAGGTAAGCCTGTATCAATATAAGCTTCCCTTTTAGAAGAGCTTTTGCTTATTCCCATATGTTTTGTATTGTATTTTTGTTTTGATTTGTCTTTAGGTTTTTTTAAATTTTCATTTCCTCAGTGATTCATTGGTTGTTTAGTAGCATATCATTTAGCCTCCACATGTATGTGTTTTGCAATATTTTTCTTGTAAAAAACTAGAAAATTTCTAGTCTCATAGTGTTGTGGTCAAAAAAGATACTTGATATGATTTCAATCTTACTAAATTTACTGAGGTTTGTTTTGTGACCTAGCCTGTGATGTATCCTTGGGGATGTTCCACGTGCACCTCAAAAGAATGTGTGTTCTCCTGCTTTCAGACAGAATGCCCCATATATATATCAATTAAGTCCATTAGATCTAATTTTCATTTGAGGCGAATGTTTCCTTGTTGATTTTCTGTCTGGATGATCTGTCCACTGATGTAAGTTCAGGGTTAAAGTCCCCAAATATTATTGTGTTACTAATTTCTCCTTTTATGTTCGTTAATATTTCCCTTATATATTTCGGTTTGCCAATGTTAGGTGCATATATATTTAAAATTGTTATATCTTCTCCAGTTGTTCCCCTGATCATTATGTAGTGTCTTTCTTTGTCTTCTATAACAGTCTATTTAAAAGTTTATTGTGTCTGATATAAATATTGCTAATTTGGGATTCTTTTGATTTCCATTTGCATGGAATAACTCTTCCCATTTCCTCACTTTTAGTCTTTGTGTGTCTCCAGACCTGAAGTGAGTCTCTTGTAGGCAACATATATACAGGTCTTGTTTTTTTAGCTATTCAGCTATTCTATGCTTTTTAATTTGAACCTCAAATGCATTTACATTTAAGGCAATCATTGATATATATGTTCTTGTTTCCATTTAGTTAATTATTTGGGGCATGGTTTTTGTAGGTCTTTTCCTTCCTTTTCTTTTTTTTTTCACTCTTTTCTTCTGATTTGATGAATATTTTTACTGTTATGTTTGAATTCCTTTCTCTTTTTTTGTGTGTATCTGTTATAAATTTTTTGTTTTTGTTTACTATGACTTTTTATATGGGAATTTATCTATCTATGTACATTATTGTATTAAGTTGCTGTTGTCTTAATTTCAAATGCATTTAAAAGTCTTGCCTTTGTACTCTCCTCCCCTCATAATGACTGTTTTTGATATCATATTTTACACCTAATATTTTTTATATACCATAATTGCTTATGATATAGAGAATTTTACTACTTTTTTCTTTTAACCTTCCTACTAGCTTTGTTTGTGGATGATATCCTACGTTTATTGTATGTTTGCCTTTACTGATAAGATTTTTTTATTTCATAATTTTCTTGTTTTTATTCATGGCCTTTTCTTTTTCACCTAGAGAAGTTCCTTTAACATTTGTTGTAAAGCTGGTTTCATGGTGCTGATCTCTTTTAGCTTTTGCGTGGCCATAAAGCTTTTGATGTCTCCATCAAATCCGAACAAGAGTTTTGATGTAGAGTATTATTGATCATAGGCTTTTCTCTTTCATCACCTAAAATACATCATGTCACTCCCTTCTGGCCTGAGTAATCAGCTGATAGCCTTATGGGAGTTCCTTTGTATGTTATTTGTTTCTTTTCCCTTGTTGATTTTAATATTCATTTTAATTACAGTGTATCTTGTTGTATTCCTCTTTGGGTTCATCCTGTATGGGACTCTCTGAGCTTCCTGGATTTGGGTAACTCTTTCCTTTCCCAGGTTAGGGAAGTTTTCAGCTATTATATCTTCATATATGTTCTCAGCCTCTTTCTCTCTCTCTTCTCCTTCTGGGACATCTATAATGCAAATATTAGTGTGCTTAATGTTGTCCCAGAGGTCTCTTA
Organism: Eschrichtius robustus; assembly: GCF_028021215.1. Taxonomy (NCBI): domain Eukaryota; kingdom Metazoa; phylum Chordata; class Mammalia; order Artiodactyla; family Eschrichtiidae; genus Eschrichtius; species Eschrichtius robustus. Next base: position 31,611,014 of record NC_090836.1, read on the forward strand.
AGCTGTCCTTATTTCTTTTCATTCTTTTTTCTTTTTCTCTTCTGCATCAGAGATATTCACTACCCATCTTTCAGTTTGTTGATTCATTCCTCTACATCATTTGGTCTACTGTTTTTTCCTTCTAGTATATTTTTCATTTTAGTTATTGTATACTTCACCTCTCTTTGGTTATTCTTTCATACACTTTTTAACACTTTGTTAAAAACTTTTAACTTCTCACTCTTTTCATCCATTCTTCTCCCAAGTTCTTTGATCATCGTTAGGATCATACCCTGAACTCTTTCTCAGGTAGATTTCCTATCTCCATTTTACTTAGTTCTTCTTCTGGGGTTTTATCTTGTTACTTCATCTTGAACATGTTCCTCTGTTGCCTCATTTTGCCCAAGTTGCGGTTTGTATTTTTATGTATCTAGTAGCTTAGTAACATTTCCTGACCTTGGTGAAGTGACCTATTGTAGGAGATGGCCTATGCATCTCAGCAGCACACTCCTCTTTTGTCACCCAAGCTGTGTGCTGTAGGGGTTCCCCCTAAGAGGGTTGCATAGGTCTTTCTGTTGGGCAAGCTGACTATGTGGGCAGTCTGATAGGCTTGTTTTGTTCCTGTTTCAGTTGACTGCCAGGGCTGCCTTGTGTGGAGACTGTTGGCTGCTGGTTGGCAGGGCCTGGTCATGAGGTGGCTGACTGCAGAGCCCCAGCAGGCATTGTGGTTAGTGCTGACTCACTTGTAGGTGGAGTCAGGGTTCAGAAGATTCTGGGTCTTTTGCCCACCCACTGTTGGATGACACCAGTTTCTGGGATTAGTGCTGGACTACTGGCCAGCATAACCATGTCCTGAAGTCTGGCTGCAGGGCTCTGGGATCCCATAGCTGGTGTCAGATCACTGGTGCTTGGAAGCAGTTTCCTACTTAGTTAGATTTAGGATCTAGGATGTCCTGAAGCTTGTGTTTGCCTGCTAGTGGTAAGGCTAGAGCCCAGCTGTCCCTGGGAAGTTTCTGGCCTGCTGTGAGCAAGCCATGTTGGCAGGCTATGGGACTTTAATTTTCTAACCTCTGGTGTCTGCCTGCTGGGGCATAAGCCTTGTCCAGGGACTAGAGTAGGCTTACTGGAGTGTGGAGTCAGTGAATCCCTACAGGTGGGTGAAGAGGGGTCCTGTGCCCTTTGGTGGGCAAGACCACTTCTAGAGGAATGTCTAGAGGCAGCTATATGCTCAGGAAGTCTTTAGCCAGGCTCTCTGCTGATGTGTGGGTCTGTGTCCCCACCCAGTTAATTGCTTGGCCTGAGGATTCCGAGCACTGGTGCCCACAGGCTATTGGATGGGTCCGGGTCTTGGTGTTAATGAGCTAGAGGGAGGATTTCACAATGGTGCTCCCCACAACCAGTGTATATACAGTAGAAGGAACTCCCAAGAATGCTTGCCAACTTTCTATTTCCCCAGGGTGAGTCACAGCCACCACCCACCCCCACACACACACCCTGCTCTTCCTGGAAACTCCAAGACTAGCAAGTAGGTCTGGCCCAGGGCTCCTATCAAATTATTGATTTTGCCCTGGATCCTGGTGCATGTGAGATTTTGTGTACAACCTTTAAGAGGGAAGTCTCTATTTCCCCTAGTCCTTTGGGACTTGTAAAATTATGCCCTTCTGAACTTCAAGGCCAAATGCTCTGGGAGATCATCTTCCCTGTGCAGGACCCCTAGGCTGGGGAGCCTGACACTGAGCTCAGAACTCTCACTCCTGTAGGAAAACCTCTGCAATATAATTGTTGTTCAGTTTGTGGATTGCTCACCACAGGGGTATGTGACATGATTATATTGAGAATTCTCCACCCCTCCTGCCCATCTTACCTTGGTTTCTTATTTATATCTTTGGTTATAGAAGATCTTTTCTGGTAAGTTCCAGTCTTTTTCATTAATGGTTGTTCTGCATATAGTTTTGATTTTGGTGTGCTCCTGAGAAAAGGTAAGGTCAGGGTCTTTCTACTCAGCCATCTTGGCCGATCACCACCAGTGTTGCAATTTAATTTTTTGGATTATTTTATAGTAGTTTATTGTTTCTTCCTTCTTTTGTTCTCTTCTCTTGTGATTTGAAAACTATCCTTAGTGTTATATTTGTATTCCATTCTCCTTTTTTGTGTGTGTATCTGTTATAGAATTTTGGTTCTTAAATAAAGTTCATATATAAGAACACACACACACACACACACACGCGTGCGCACACACACATGATTATTTTAAGTAGATAATCTCTTAAGTTTGAACACATTCTAACAAACTTGCATATTTACTCCCCTCTATCCCATGTTTAATGTTTCTTATATCATATGTTACATCTTTCTGTTTTTGTGTCCATTAGCTACTTATTGTGGATAAAGATACTTTTACTACTTTTGTTTAAACTCCTTACTAGCTTTATAAATGGTTGATCTACTATCTTTACTGTATGTTCACCATTACCAATGGGATTTTTTCTTTCATAATTTTCATATTTCTGGTTGTGGTATTTTCTTTTCCACTTAGAGAAATCCCTTTAACATTTCTCATAAAGATTGTTTAGTGGTGCTGAACACCTTCAACATTTTCTTGTCTGTAAAATTATTTATCTGACCTTTAAATCTGAATGATAGCCTTTTGAGTAGAGTATTCTTAGTTGGAGTTTTTTTCCTTTCATCACTTTGAATGTTCATGCCACTCCCTTCTGACTTGCAATATTTCTGCTGAAAATTCAGCTTATAGTCTTATGACAGTTGCCTCGTACGTAACTAGCTGATTTTCCTTTAGTACCTTTAAGATTCTCTCTCTGTCTTTGTTTTTTGCCATTTTAATTATAGTGTGTCTTGTTGTGGTCTTCTTTGAGTTTATCTTGCTTGACATCCCTTTGCTTTCTAGACCTCAATGTCTGTTTTCTCTCCCTAGTTAGGGAATTTTTTAGTTTTTATTTCTTCAAATAAGTTATCTGCCCTTTATCTCCCTTTTCTCCTTCTTAGACCCCTATACTGCAAATTTTAGTGCACTTGATGTTGTCCCAGAGGCCTCTTAAACTATCCCCATTAATTTTTTTTTTTCATTTTATCTTGTGTGACTCCCACTACTCTATCTTGTAGTTCACTGCTCCATTCATCTGTATCATCTAATCTACTGTTGATACCTTCTAGTGTATTTTTAAATTTCAGTTATTGTGTTCTCAAAGTCTGTTTGGTTCTTCTCTATGTTTTTAACTCTTTGTTAAATTTCTCATGTGTTTGTTCTTTCTTTTTTGAGTTCATTGAACATGTTTATGATTATTACATTGAACTCCTTATTGGGTAGATTGCTTATCTCCACTTTGTTTAGTTCTTTTTCTGAGGTTTTGTCTTGTTCCTCCCTCTCTTCATTTTGCCTAATTATCTGTGTTTATTTTTATGTGTTAGATAGGTCAGTTATGTTTCCCAATCTTGGATAAGTGACCTTATGTAGAAGACATACTATGGAGCCCAGAAACACCCTTCACTCTGGTCACCAGAACTATATGCTCTAGAGGTGCCCTTATGTGGTCTGTGTGGGCTCTTCTGCTGTGTTTTGACAACTACTGTGGGTACACTAGTAGGTGAACTTGTCTCTGGCCCAGTTGGCTACCAGGTCTTGACTTGTGGGTTGCAGCCAGCCCAGTGGTACATGGTCTTGGGTCCTGGCATGGTTGACAGCATGGCTTAGGTGGTCCCTGGTGGGAGGGGTTGGGTTCCAGGCTGACTGCCTGTGGGTCCCTGTGTTTCCCAGGACTGGTGCCAGCCTGCTGGTGAGTGAGTAAGCGCCTGGTGCTAATAAGCTATAGGGAAGACTCCAAAATGGTGTCTGCCAGTTCCAGTGTTCTTGTGGTGGAATTAATACTCAAAAATAAATTCTACCAATATCTATGATGTCCCAAAGGGGAGTCCCAGTTGCCTCCTGCCTCTCCAGGAGGCTCTCCAAGCTCAGCAAGTGTGTCTGACTCAGGTTCCTTTTAAATTACTGCCTCTGCAATGAGACATGTACTGTGTGACGTTTTGTGCATGCCCTTTAAGAGTAGAGTCTTTCTTTACTACAGCCCTCCAGTTCTGCAGTACACAATCCCCACTAACCATTAAAGACAGGTCTCATCTTCCTTGTGAAGGATCCCCAGGCTGGGGAGTCCAATGTGGCATTCAGACCCCTTGCTCCTTGGGGAAATTCTCTGCAGTTGAGATTATTTTCCCACTTGTGGGTCTCCTACACAGAGCTGTTGATCTTGACTTTACCATGTCTCTGTCCCTCCTACTTGTCTTATTGTAGTTCCTTCTTTATATCTTCAGTTGTGGAAAATCTTCTGCTAGTTTTCAGATCATTCTTATAGAGAGTTGCTCTGTAAATATTTGTAATTTTAGTATGCCCTTGGAAGGAGGTAAATTCAGGTCTTCCTACTTCAACATCTTGGCCGCAGCTCATGAACAATGTATTTTCAAGAGCAATTTTAGAAAAGCTATTTCTCCAACATTTATTTCTCATAATTCCCTCACAGTTCTTAATAAAATTTATATCATGTAATTTTTTCAAAGACCCAGTCACATATTTCCACCGCTATTTTTAAAAACAGTTTGATTTTTGATTTATGTATTTATCTATCTATCTATCTATCTATCTATCTATCATCTATCTATCTATCTATCTATCTATATATATATATATATATTATATATATATATATAATATATGTAGTTCCTATTTACAGGTTAATATTGAATATTGCAGTTATCATTTTTAGTTAACTCTCATGCACCTTATTACTGATTGAATTGTGGTTTCTGCAAAAGGGATTAGATACCCCAACTTGCATCCAATGCCATCACAGTTCCTAAGTTGTCTGTTCATTAAACCCATATATATCAACTCCAATCTGGGAAAGATTTTCATGATTTCAAAATATTTCACATTGTTTTTGCCATAAAATCTTCACTGAAAAATTTCAGATTACATTATTTTTAATGTCAAATATGTTTAAGACCACAAAGATAATATTTGCATACTGAGGAATCTGGAAGTATAAAAATGCTATTTGAAGAGAGCATGTGAAATAAAATAGTGACCAGTCTCTCATATACAGTCTTGATTAAATGAAAACTATGAGTTACCATAGTGTAAGCAAGGGGTCTTTTGGGTAATCCAATATATTTTAGAATTTTTTTTTTCAAGTGCAGTCTGTAAATTTTCTGCTACAATATGAGAAGTTAATGACACAAAACATTTAGCTAATCCAAGAGCCTTAGTGGCTAACCACTCAGGCTTGAAAAAAGGCCCCAAGATTATTGCACCTGACTATACTCTCCTTTTTTATCATATAAAATTAGGTACTTTGATTCCTGACATCTAATGAAGGATTTGCTCAGTCTTCAAATTTTTTTTATTCCAGTGTCCCTCTCATTCTCTCAGAAATATAATATTTAACCCCCAAACTTCAATTAATTTCAAAGTTTGTAGGCCAAAATGTCATGAAGAATTAAAGCATGGGGTCATAAAATGTGACAGTTGTAATAAAAATGTTAGTTCCCCAAACCATGGAGGTTGTAGTCTATACTCTTCTAAAATTATAAAATCTTTGGTGGAGAGAGACCAAGTTATGCTCCCTTCCTCTCTGAGCCTGCTTATGTTATAAATTTTGACTCAGTTTCTGGTGCAGACAAAACTTGAAGCTACACTTCCTTTTCAATATTTTTTTAGCAATTCTTCTTTGAAAGTACCTAATCCATCACTGAACAACAAATGCAACTCTCACTACATTTGAGAGTTTACAGCAATTTTATGTTCAGCTTTACAAAATAAGACAAATAATGCTCTCTATTTTTTTCTCATAAAAAGTCCTTGGGATATGGGGAATTTACTACAATAAAACTTTAGAATTTGTTAACACAGCAGCACATTCTTTAATAGCATTTTTTTTTTCTTTATAACCAGGGCTCAGATAAGAGGAAATATTTTGCTTCTGTTTGGAGTATTTTACTGTTTTTATTTCACTTCCTCCCTCCACAGATGATACAGACACCTCTCTGAGTGAACTTTCTATCCCTCATTCCAAATTGTCTGTCCTTTCTTTTTTCCCCCTTATCTGTAAAGCTCATAATAATAGGTTGTAGAGGAGTTGTGGATGGAATAAGTGTAGAGGTAAATGACAGAGGCAATAAACTTCTCCAGCTTTACCATGACCAAGTATGTTAGAGACATAAAACAAAGAGAAAAAAATAATAATGAAGAAATATGTGGTTCTCTTGAGATCTGCATAGGTTGAAGACAACTCTACAGTGGCTAAGTGTATTATTTTTAATGTTCTGAAAACAAGTCAACTGTGTTTTATCTACATAGAACTAGGTTTTGCACTTTCAGATAATAGTGATTGACATATAGGCTTTAATATAATTAATTGTTCAATTTTAAAAGTTACATATGGAATTCCCGAGGTTAAATTTAGCATTCCAATGATTGACATATGCATATCTCTCCAATGTGAAAAGTTGTCACCCAGCCAATCGCCAGTGTATTTCCTGCTTCCAAAAACTGTTGAAGGACTCAAAACAAATGTTTACTTTCTTGTAGCATTCTGAGAAACATTAGGGTAAACAAAAATAAAAACAACTTTCTTTAGTATTATTCTAAAAAGATTCATCCCCCCCCAAAAAATCCACATGATATTAAAGTATATGAACAATTCCCAATTCACATAACTCAAGTATTTTGTCAAAGGTATAAACTTATGTGAACATGAAATGGAAAGAATGAAGAAAAAATAGAAATTATTGTATATAAAAATATTTTACACATTTCATGAAAAACTGTTAAATCCAATGCTAAACATACAAGCCAAATTTTCTTAAACCAAACTCTTCTCATGAATTATACTACAGTTGATCATTGAACAACATGGGTTTGAACTGTATTTGTCCACTTACAAGCAGATTTTTTTCAATAAATATGTACTTCTGTACTACACGATGTGGTTGCTTGAATCTGCAGATTTGGAACTAGGGATCCAGAGCACTAACAGTAAAGTTATATGCGATTTTCCACTGCACAGGAAGTCAGTGTCCCTAACCTCCCCCTTGTTCAAGGGTCCACAAAATAGTGAAGATAGTGCAGGGTTTCTCATGGCTGTACATTTGAAAATTCTGAGAGCTTTAAATAGATTCTAATATACGGCCATGGTAGCTTTTATATTAATGTTGAAAATGCCAGTATTTTTTTTTTTGAAAAATTGATTATATTTCCTTAATAAAACCTTACATGTATATGAAAAAGAATATTTGTGTAGATTTTTAGCAGCATTATTATAAGATTTTGCTTTGGTTATTCTTTTGTTTAAATTTAACTTGCATTTTTAACCATCTTTAAATCAAACCTATAAATTAAGAATTAACTGAAATAGGTATTACAATCAAACAGATCTAGTTTAAACTCTGACATTCATCCCTCAGTATCCTCAGGGGATGGATTCCACCACCTGAAGTGGATACCAAAATCTGCAGATGCTCAATTTCCATAGATGGCCTTCTGTATCAGTTAATTTCACATCCACAGATTCAACCAAACATAGATCGTAAACACAGTATATGATCTGGGTTTGATTGAATCTGCAGATGTGGAACCCACTGATAAAGAGGGCTAACTGTATATTTACTGAAAAAATCCCAGTGTAAGTGAACCCGGGCATTTCAAACCCGTGTTGTTCAAGGGCCAAGTGTATATGTAACTTTGAGTATGTAACTTAACTACTATAAAATGGGGCTAATAATGCTTAACCCCACAGTGCTGTAACATTTAAGTAAAAAAAACAATTTCTTTTTTTTTTTAATATATAGTATCTCTCACAACACCTAGCACATAAATGTTTGGTAAGGCTCATTTCCTTCCTGCACTTTGTAAACTGTGCCTAGTAGTTACCTCCCCAGATCTGCTTCACCTTAGTTAGACAGCTTGAATCTCAGTTTTAGCCATTATTCACCTAGAACTTCAGGACTAATCATTTTGCCTCTCAGGGGTAAGTAAAATAATGAGGGGAAAGAAAATTGAATTGATAGATTAACTTGAATGACAGAAGCTCTAATAATATATTCAGTAAACACTCTTTATGCCTTATTGAGGTGAATCTTGTTAATGCTGCCACTTAAAACTACTTTTATGCCTTCTGGGAAGTAATTTTCATTGTTTGAATTTCATTAAGTTCAGAATTTGGAAGTCATGTTCATTTTATTCCTGAGATATGAAAAGTTTTCAGCAATATAATTTTTAACACCTAAGAGGAATATAAGTTTAATTTTTATTTACCTTCTCTTCCTCCTTCTTCTTCTTAATTATTTTCTTGCCTAAATTCTTTTCTGAGTTAAACACAATTAGCAGTTTCTTGGATAACCTAGGTGTGAGTGGTACATTCTAAAATCTAAAGAACTGATTCCTTGCCTTTTCAATAGAAATTTGAAATGGCTTATTAAAATAGGATAAATAAATCTTAAATAGCTGTAAGCCACTTAGCTTATTCCTGTTTTATATCAGTGACATATGCTTCTTTTTTTTTTTAAGTATTGCTGCTTAAAGGTAACTTCTTTCTTATTAGTCAAGAATAATTTATTGGCATATATACTTAATTAGCCATATTTTAAAAATACATATTCAGAACATTGTCTATCAAGTTTACTATATGTTTATTCATTACATTTTCAGTCAAATCAAGACCTAAATATTTTTCAAGAGTAGGTAAGAGAGACCCTGGTTAAATTACATGTATGATCTTCTTCAGCTCTATAATTCTCTATCATGTTCACCAAACAAATTTCATTAAGTTCTTTGAACTCATAGCTCTAGGAAAATGGCTGTGTTTCAAAGCATAAAAATAGAATTTGTTTGCATATGACCAAAATAATCAGTTCTATCTTGATCCTCATACCTTAAAAACAGTATTTCTGAGACTTCACTTTATACTGATAAATCAAAGAAGCTGACTCTATAAGAGTCATATATATTTTTCCCATATTTATGAAAAAAATTGTGAAAGTACTCTAATAAACCCAAATTAAAGTGAAAACTTGCTTTAGACAGATAGTGATGCAGTAAATGGTAATGCAGTGTTCTATACCTGAATCCATGAACCTAATTCTACGAATGCAGGCTAGGAGAGTCTTCCAGTAGACACACACAGGAAAAAAGGAAATGGTGTAACACAGCAAACCCTCATCTAGAGGAGAAGCATGAATCAGATGGTCACTGAGAAGGTGCTTCAACCTGGGATTGTTAACTCCAGGAGAGAATTGTCTGCCAAATTTTCAGTGTATTGTACTTAGTGTAATAGCATGCACAAATCTTGACTTATGCCTCTAGAAAAAAATGGTGAGAGGGACTTCCCTTGTGGTCCAGTGATTAAGACTTCACCCTTCTATTGCAGGGGGCAGAGGTTCTATCCCTGGACAGGGAACTAAGATACTGCATGACATGAGGTGCAGCCAAAACAAAAACAAAAACAAAAACAAAAAACATAGTAAGGACTTTACTCACTCATATTTAACCAGGCTTAAAATGGCTCTATTTACAGGTGATAGTAAAGTAAAGGTGGTATTAGTACACATGTCCCCTAAAAACAGAGTTTATTAAAAACTACTTCCTGCATTGTAAAATTATCCCCAAATAGTTTACATTTATCTGACATAAAAGATTTTAGCTGTAGTTGTCTTAGACAAGTTTTTATGCCTCTGCTAAGGCCATTCTGATCTGCTTTTGTGCTATTGCAACAGGTTGTTAAAAATACTTTTAAAATTAATGAGAACATTTAATAAAAATAATAAATCAGCAAGATAAAACCTTAAAGAAGAATATTACTTACTAGTCCTTAAAAATATTAGCATGTAACATCTAGCTTAAACAGATTTTTTCCTATTTCTTAATGTATACTTCAGTAATAATTTCTGTATATTAACAAACATTTCAAGAGTTTACAAATTATTCAAGAGAAAGTAGGTTTTGCTAGTGATCAGTCAAACAGGGAATGTGTATCATAATGATATCCCAGATAAATCTTGGAATTGGGGCATAATGTTTTCTCAGTCAAAGTTTCACCTGTGATATCTAAGGATGAAATAGAATAAATATACATTCTTAGCATAATTTAAATATCCTTATTGTAATTTGTTTGCCTTGTTTACATATAGGCCACCACTGTTAGTCTATGAGCTTCTTGAGAACATTAAAGTTCTTTTCATTAGTGACAACAGTGTTACAATTACATAACAAACATTTAATAGTATTTTGAATTTATGAGACACAGTTGGGTATTAATATCAAGACTAAATTGGATTTGTCTCAGAGTACAAAGTTAACTGAACATTAAAAAATCAATCAATATAATTCACATATTAATATATTTAAAAAGAAAAAAATCATAATCTCAACAGATGTTTTAAAAGTGTTTTTGATAAAATTCAACTTTATTCGTGAGAAAATTTCTCAGGGAAATAGTAATAAAATGAAACTTCCTTAACCTTATTAAGATAGTCTACAAAAATACTTATAGTCAAACTCATACATAATTCTGAAATATTAAAAACATTTCATTGATCCTTAAAAAACTAAAAACAGAGCTACAATATGACCCAGCAATCCCACTCCTAGGCATATAGCCAGAGAAAACCATAATTTGAAAGGATACATATACCGCAATGTTCATTGCAACACTATTTACAATAGCCCGGACATGGAAGCAACCTAAGTGTCCATCATCAGATGAATGGATAAAGAAGATGTGGTAGGGGATCTGGGCAAGATGAGATGGCAGAAGAGTAAGACACAGAGATCACCTTCTTCCCCACAGATACATCAGAAATACATCTACACGTGGAACTGCTCCTACAGAACACCCACTGAACGCTGGAAGAAGAGGTCAGGTTTCCCAAAAGGAAAGAAACTCCCCACGTACCTGGGTAGGGCAAAAGAAAAAAGAAATAACCGGGACAAAAGAATAGGGATGCGACCTGCACCAGTGGGAGGGAGCTGTGAAGGAGGAAAGGTTTCCACACACTAGGAAGCCCCTTCGCAGGCAGAGACTGCGGGTGGCAGAGGGGGGAAACTTCGGAGCCACAGAGGAGAGCGCAGCCACAGGAGTGCGGAGGGCAAAGCGGAGAGATTCCCGCACGGATGATCAGTGCTGAGCAGCACTCACCAGCCCGAGAGGCTTGTCTGCTCTCCCGCCAGGCGGGTGGGGGCTGGGAGCTGAGGCTCGGGCTTCGGTCGGATTGCAGGGAGAGGACTGGGGTTGGTGGCGTGAAGACAGCCTGAAGGGGCTAGCACACCACAGCTAGCCGGGAGGAAGTCCAGGAAAAGGTCTGGAGCTGCCGAACAAGCAAGAGGCTTTTTCTTGCCTCTTTGTTTCCTGGTGCGTGAGGAGAGGGGATTCAGAGCGCTGCCTAAACGAGCTCCAGAGACAGGCGTGAGCCGCGGCTATCAGCGCGGACCACAGAGACGGGCATGAGACATTAAGGCTGCTGCTGCCGCCACCAAGAAGCCTGTGTGCGAGCACAGGTCACTCTCCCCACCTTCCCTCCTGAGAGACTGTGCAGCCCGCCACTGCCAGGGTCCCGTGATCCAGGGACAACTTCCCCAGGAGAACGCACGGCGCGCCTCAGGCTGCGGCAAAGTCTTGCCGGCCTCTGCCGCCACAGGCTTGCCCCGCATCCGAACATCTCCCTCCCCTCGGCCTGAGTGAGCCAGAGCCCCTGAAGCAGCTGCTCCTTTAACCCTGTACTGTCTGAGCGAAGACCAGACGCCCTCAGGATACCTACACTCAGAGGCGGGTCCAAATACAAAGCTAAACCCCAGGAGCTGTACGAACAAAGAAGAGAAAGGGAAATTTCTCCCAGCAGCCTCAGAAGCAGCGGATTAAAGCTCCACAAACAACTTGATGTACCTCCATCTGTTGAATACCTGAATAGGCAACAAATCATCCCAAATTGAGGAGGTGGACTTTGGCAGAAGGATATACTATTTTTTCCCCTTTTCCTCTTTTTGTGAGAGTATAAGTGTATGCTTCTGTGTGAGATTTTGTCTGTGTAGCTTTGCTTTCACCATTTGTCCTAGGGTTCAGAACGCCGGTTTTTTTTTCTGTTTTTTTTTTTACTTAAAAAATTTTTGTTCTTAATAATTTTTTTCTTAATAATTTTTTCCTTATGTTTTATTTTAAAAAATTAAAAATTTTTTTTCATAATAATATTTTTCTTATTTTTTATTTTAAAAAATAAAAAAAAATTTTCTTATTAAATTTTTCCTTAATTTTTTCCTTATTTTTTATTATAATAGCTGTATTTTATTTTCTCATCTTTCTTTCTTTCTTTCTTTCTTTCTTTCTATTTTTTCTCCCTTTTATTCTGAGACGTGTGGAAGAAAGGCTCTTGGTGCTCCAGCCAGGCATCAGGTCTGTGCGACTGAGGTGGGAGAGCCAACTTCAGGACATTGGACCACAAGAGACCTCTCAGCTCCACGTAATATCAAATGGCGAAAATCTCCCAGAGATCTCCATCTCAACACCAAGGCCCAGCTGCACTCAACGACCAGCAAGCTACAGTGTTGGACACCCTATGCCAAACAACTAGCAAGACAGGAACACAGCCCCATCCATTAGCAGAGAGGCTGCCTAAAATCATAATAAGGCCACAGACACCCCAGAACACACCACCAGATGTGTACCTGTCCACCAGAAAGACAACATCCAGCCTCATCCACCAGAACACGGGCACTAGTCCCCTACACCAGGAAGCCTACACAACCCACTGAACCAACCTTAGCCACTGGGAACAGATACCAAAAACAACGGGAACTACCAACCTGCAGCCTCTGAAAAGGAGACCCCAAACACATTAAGATAAACAAAATGAGAAGACAGTAAAACACACAGCAGACGAAGGAGCAGGGTCAAAACACACCAGACCTAACAAATGAAGAGGAAATAGGTAGTCTACCTGAAAAAGAATTCAGAATAATGATAGTAAAGATGATCCAAAATCTTGGAAATAGAATAGACAAAAATGCAAGAAACATTTAACAAGGATGTAGAAGAACTAAAGAGGAAACAAGCAGCAATGAAAAACAAAATAAATGAAATTAAAAATTTAAAAATTAAAAATAATCTAGAAGGGAAATTAAAAATACTCTAAAAATTTAAAAATTAAAAATACTCTAGAAGGGATCAATAGCAGAATAACTGAGGCAGAAGAACAGATAAGTGACCTGGAAGATAAAATAGTAGAAATAACTACTGCAGAGCAGAATAAAGAAAAAAGAATGAAAAGAACTGAGGACAGTCTCAGAGACCTCTGGGACAACATTAAATGCACCAACATTCGAATTATAGGGGTCCCAGAAGAAGAAGAGAAAAAGAAAGGGACTGAGAAAATATTTGAAGAGATTATAGTTGAAAAGTTCCCTAATATGGGAAAGGAAATGGTTAATCAAGTCCTGGAAGCACAGAGAGTCTCATACAGGATAAACCCAAGGAAAAACAAACACGCCAAGACACATATTAATCAAACTATCAAAAATTAAATATAAAGAAAATATATTAAAAAAAGCAAGGGAAAAACAACAAAAAAACACAAGGGAATCCCCATAAGGTTAACAGCTGATCTTTCAGCAGAAACTCTGCAAGCCAGAAGGGAGTGGCAAGATATAGTTAAAGTGATGAAGGAGAAAAACCTACAACCAATATTACTCTACCCAGCAAGGACCTCATTCAGATTTGATGGAGAAATTAAAACCTTTACAGACAAGCAAAAGCAGAGAGAGTTCAGCACCACCAAACCAGCTTTACAACAAATGCTAAAGGAACTCCTCTAGGCAAGAAAAAAAGAGAAGGAAAAGACCTACAATAAGAACCCAAAATATTTAACAAAATGGGAATACGAACATACATATCGATAATTACCTTAAATGTAAATGGATTAAATGCTCCCACCAAGAGACATAGGCTGGCTGAATGGATACAAAAACAAGACCCGTATATATGCGGTCTACAGGAGACCCACTTCAGACCTAGGGACACATACAGACTGAAAGTGAGAGGATGGAAAAGATATTCCATGCAAATGAAAATCAAAAGAAAGCTGGAGTAGCAATTCTCATATCAGACAAAATAGATGTTAAAATAAAGACTATTACAGGAGACAAAGAAGGACACTACATAATGATCAAGGGGTCAATCCAAGAAGAAAATATAACAGTTCTCAATATTTATGCACCCAACATAGTACCACCTCAATATATAAGGCAAATACTAACAGCCATAAAAGGGGAAATTGACAGTAACACAATCATAGTAGGGAAATTTAACACTGCACTTTCACCAATGGACAGATCATCCAAAATGAAAATAAATAAGGAAACACAAGCTTTAAATGATACATTAAACAAGATGGACTTAATTGATATTTATAGGACATTCCACCCAAAATCAACAGAATACACATTTTTCTCAAGTGCTCATGGAACATTCTCCAGGATAGATCATATCTTGGGTCACAAATCAAGCCTTGGTAAATTTAAGAAAATTGAAATCATATCAAGTATCTTTTCCAACCACAATGCGATGAGACTAGAAATCAATTACAGGAAAAGATCTGTAAAAAATACAAACACATGGAGGCTACACAATACACTACTTAATAACGAAGTGATCACTGAAGAAATCAAAGGGGAAATCAAAAAATACCTAGAAACAAATGACAATGGAGAGACGACAACCCAAAACCTATGGGATACAGCAAAAGCAGTTCTAAGAGGGAAGTTTATAGCAATACAAGCCTACCTCAAGAAACAGGAAATATCTCGAATAAACAACCGAAACTTGCATCTAAAGCAATTAGAGAAAGAAGAACAAAAAAACCCCAAAGCTAGCAGAAGGAAAGAAATCATAAAGATCAGATCAGAAATAAATGAAAAAGAAATGAAGGAGACAATAGAAAACATCAATAAAACTGAAAGCTGGTTCTTCAAGAAGATAAACAAAATTGATAGACCATTAGCCAGACTCATCAAGAAAAAAAGGGAGAAGACTCAAATCAATAGAATTAGAAATGAAAAAGGAGAAGTAACCACTGACACTGCAGAAATACAAAAGATCATGAGAGATTACTACAAGCAACTCTATGCCAAAAAAATGGACAACCTGGAAGAAATAGACAAATTCTTAGAAATGCACAACCTGCCGAGACTGAACCAGGAAAAATAGAAAATATGAACAGACCAATCACAAGCACTGAAATTGAAACTGTGATTAAAAATCTTCCAACAAACAAAAGCCCAGGACCAGATGGCTTCACAGGTGAATTCTATCAAACACTTAGAGACGAGCTAACACCTATCCTTCTCAAACTCTTCCAAAATATTGCAGAGGGAGGAACACTCCCAAACTCATTCTACGAGGCCAAAACCACCCTGATGCCAAAACCAGACAAAGATGTCACAAAGAAAGAAAACTACAGGCCAATATCACTGAAGAACATAGATGCAAAAATCCTCAACAAAATACTAGCAAACAGAACCCAAGAGCACATTGAAAGGATCATATACCATGATCAAGTGGGGTTTATTCCAGGAATACAAGGATTCTTCAATATACGCAAATCAATCAACGTGATACACCATATTAACAAACTGAAGGAGAAAAACCATATGATCATCTCAATAGATGCAGAGAAAGCTTTCAACAAAATTCAACACCCATTTATGATAAAAGCCCTGCAGAAAGTAGGCATAGAGGGAACTTTCCTCAACATAATAAAGGCCATATATGACAAACCCACAGCCAACATTGTCCTCAATGGTGAAAAACTGAAACCATTTCCACTAAGATCAGGAACAAGACAACGTTGCCCACTCTCACCACTATTATTCAGCATAGTTTTGAAAGTGTTAGCCACAGCAATCAGAAAAGAAAAAGAAATAAAAGGAATCCAAATCGGAAAAGAAGAAGTAAAGCTGTCACTGTTTGCAGATGACATGATACTATACATAGAGAATCCTAAAGATGCTACCAGAAAACTACTAGAGCTAATCAAGGAATTTGGTAAAAGAGCAGGATACAACATTAATGCACAGAAATCTCTTGCATTTCTATACACTGATGACGAAAAATCTGAAAGAGAAATTAAGAAAACACTCCCGTTTACCATTTCAACAAAAAGAATAAAATATCTAGGAATAAACCTACCTAAGGAGACAAAAGACCTGTATGCAGAAAATTATAAGACACTGATGAAAGAAATTAAAGATGATACAAATAGATGGAGAGATATACCATGTTCTTGAATTGGAAGAATCAACATTGTGAAAATGACTCTAATACCCAAAGAAATCTACAGATTCAATACAATCCCTATCAAAGTACCACTGGCATTTTTCACAGAACTAGAACAAAAAATTTCACAATTTGTACGGAAACACAAAAGACCCCGATTAGCTAAAGCAATCTTGAGAACGAAAAATGGAGCTGGAGGAATCAGGCTCCTGACTTCAGACTATACTACAAAGCTACAGTAATCCAGACAGTATGGTACTGGCAAAAAAACAGAAACATAGATCAATGGGACAGGATAGAAATCCCAGAGATAAACCCATGCACGTATGGTTACCTTATCTTTGATAAAGGAGGCAAGCATATACAGTGGAGAAAAGACAGCCTCCTCAATAAGTGGTGCTGGGAAAATTGGACAGGTACATGTAAAAGTATGAAATTAGAACACTGCCTGACACCATACACAAAAGTAAACTCAAAGTGGATTAAAGACCTAAATGTAAGGCCAGACACTACCAAACTCTTAGAGGAAAACATAGGCTGAACACTCTATGACATAAATCACAGCAAGATCTTTTTTGATCCCGCTCCTAGAGAAATGGAAATAAAAACAAAAATAAACAAATGGGACCTAATGAAACTTAAAAGCTTTTGCACAGCAAAGGAAACCATAAACAAGACCAAAAGACAACCCTCAGAATGGGAGAAAATATTTGCAAATGAAGCAACTGACAAAGGATTAATCTCCAATATTTATAAGTAGCTCATGCAGCTCAATAACAAAAAAACAAGCAACCCAATCCAAAAATGGGCAGAAGACCTAAAGAGACATTTCTCCAAAGATATACAGATTGTCAACAAACACATGAAAGGATGCTCAACATCACTAATCATTAGAGAAATGCAAATCAAAACTACAATGAGATATCATCTCACACCGGTCAGAATGGCCATCATCAAAAAATCTAGAAACAATAAATGCTGGAGAGGGTGTGGAGAAAAGGGAACCCTCTTGCACTGTTGGTGGAATGTAAATTGATACAGCCACTATGGAGAACAGTATGGAGGTTCCTTAAAAAACTACAAATAGAACTACCATACGACCCAGCAATCCCACTACTGGGCATATACCCTGAGAAAACCATAGTTCAAAAAGAGTCATGTACCAAAATGTTCATTGCAGCTCTATTTACAATAGCCAGGACATGGAAGCAACCTAAATGTCCATCGACAGATGAATGGATAAAGAAGATGTGGCACATATATACAATGGAATATTACTCAGACATAAAAAGAAACGAAATGGAGTTATTTGTAGTGAGGTGGATGTAGTTAGAGTCTGTCATACAGAGTGAAGTAAGTCAGAAAGAGAAAAACAAATACAGTATGCTAACACATATATATGGAATCTAAGGAAAAAAAAAAAAGATCATGAAGAACCTAGTGGCAAGACAGGAATAAAGACACAGATCTACTAGAGAATGGACTTGAGGATATGGGGAGGGGGAAGGGTAAGATGTGACAAAGAGAGTGGCATGGACATATATACACTACCAAACGTAAAATAGATAGCTAGTGGGAAACAACCATATAGCACAGGGAGATCAGCTCTGTGCTTTGTGACCACCTAGATGTGTGGGATAGGGAGGGCAGGAGGGAGGGAGATGCAAGAGGGAAGAGATATGGGAACATATGTATATGTATAACTGATTCACTTTGTTATAAAGCAGAAAGTAACACACCATTGTAATGCAATTATACTCCAATAAAGACGTTTTAAAAAAAAGAAGATGTGGTACATATATACAATAGAATATTACTCAGCCATAAAAAAGGAACAAAATAGTGCCATTTGCATAGACTTGGATGGAGCTAGATATTGCCATACAGAGTGAAGTAAGTTAGAAAGAGAAAAACAGATATTGTAAATATTGCTTATATGTGGAATTTAGAAAAATGGTGGAGATGAACTTATTTGAAAGGCAGAAATAGAGACACAGATGTAGAGAAAAAACATATGGACACCAAGGGGGGAAGGTGGGGTTGGGGGTGGGATCAGCTGGGAAAAAGTAAAAAACATTTCATTGAGATTGGGAATAAGAAGGGTCTCGACTATTACCAATTCTGTTCAGTTCTGTCCTGGAATTCTTACCCAGTGTAATAAGGCAAGAAAACTAAAACAAAGGTAAAAAGGTTAGAACCAATGCTATGCATAATTCATACATGATGTGAATGTCTACATAGAAAATCCTAAAGAATCAAAGGATAAATTATAAGAATTAATATGACAGTATAGTAAGTTTTCTGGATAAAATATCAAGATACAAAATTTGACCAGTTACATTCTATGAATCAGCAACAAATACAAAGGAAATGTTTAAAAAGAAGAGTTTAAAATAGTAAGAAAAATGCAGACAAACTAGAAATAAGATTAACCAAATCATTGAAGAGATCAATAAAACCTGAAAATACAATGGAGATGAAAATTGCATAACCTCAGAGATATGTAAAGTAAATACATAATGAATTGACATTTTACACTGACCAGATTGGCAAAAATTATGATGACTGAGAAACTGATTGTATTTTCTTGTGAAGCTCTGTTCAAATACCGCCTTGCATTTACTTTCTTTCTTTCCCTGACTCATTTCCTTTTTTTTTCTTACCCTTCCTGCCTCAGTATTGCTTCCCCTTCCCACCCCCCAAAAAAGCATTTTTACCAGATAAATTTTGCCTCAGTCTCTGTTTTCTAGGAACTCTAAGCCAGCACATCCTCTGTCAACTTTGAAGTTAACGGCCTAAGACTGAATTTTCTTTCCTTCTTTGTTTGCTACTGACAACATTTTGGTTTTTACTATTTTCCGCCATTTTATTAATTACTGGAGATGGGTAATTCTGGATGTAGAAAGCTACATAATTTTGTTATAATTACCTGGAAGTGTCTGATTGTACTTGACTTTATGCTTACATGTTTGTCACCTTCAGCAGAACTATGAGCTTTGTAGGGACCCCATGGATAAATGGAGCAGATGGTGTTGTCTAGTATCTTGTACTGTGCATAATAGCTAGAAATAGATCCTTAATCAAGACTATAAAGGATTTTCATACAGAGCATAACTAGGAAATTATATCCCATTTTTACAAAACAATTGAACAAGAAGACATAGGTTTAAAGTATAAAAAGTTTATGTTAAATATAAGGAAAAATTACCAAACCAAATAATGACATTCTTCCTGCAGATTTTTAGAAAACAGAAAAGACTTTACAATTATGTAAGAAACTTTAGGCATTGTCATAGCTAAGTAGGAAAAAATACTAGGTACTGCTAACATTCTCTACCTGCTTTAAAAGTCTTTGCCTCTGCGTGTAGGCAGAAGGAAATGTTTCACAAACTGATGTAGAAAGTCAAGCTTTCTGGAAAGGGGAGATCAGGACAGAAAGGGACTCTTCCCTCCAAGTTCATTAAACTGTTGAAACAAATATGATAGAGTCAGAGTTGAGTTTTTGTAGAGCAGGAACTGGAGATTAAGCCTTGTTTTCTAAAAGCTGTTCACAGGAAGTATTATGCCACCATATTCTGTTTTTACATTTCTTTTTTAAAATAATTTTATTGAGGTATAATTGATAAATAAAAAACTGCAGTATCTAAAGCATACAATTTGATGACTTTGGACATATGCATGCGAAATCATCACCACAATCAAATATATCCACCACCTCCGAAAGTTTCCTCATGTCCTTTTTTGGTAAGAACAGTTAACATGAGATTTATCTTCTTAAAAAATTTCTTGGGACTTCCCTGGTTGTCCAGTGGTTAAGAATCTGCCTTCCAATGCAGGGGACGCGGGTTTGACCTCTGGTCAGGGAATTAAGATCCCACATGATACGGGGAAACTAAGCCCATGTGCTGCAACTACTGAGCACAAGTGCCACAACTAGGGAACTCAGGCACCACAACTACAGAGCCCATGCGTTCTGGAGCCTGCACATCACAACTAGAGAGAAACCCGTGGGCTGCAACAAAGAGCCCACATGCTGCAACGAAAGATCCTGCATGCCACAACTAAGACCCAACACAGCCAAAAATAAATAAATAAGTATTAAAAAAATTTCTTAAGGGCACAATATAGTATTGTTAACTACAGGCACTATGTTGTAGAGCAGATCTTATACATTTTATATAACTGAAACTTTATCCATTTCTTTCAGAGCTGAAAGGGATGTACATAATCAGTAATAGTACCCTGCACCCTGTAGGCACCCGCCAAATACATATTTTTGTCATAGTATATCAACTGACAAAAAATACTTATCTCTGAAGTATATTTGGATTACATAACTGAAGTAAGATCAACAAAGAAAAATTTACTGCATAAAATCTGAAATTTAAAAAGTAGGAGAGAGGCTTCCCTGGTGGTGCAGTGATTAAGAATCCACCTGCCAATGCAAGGGGACACGGGTTCGAGCCTTGGTCCAGGAAGATCCCCTATGTCATGGAGCAACTCTGCCCATGTGCCACAACTACTGAGCCTGCACTCTAGAGCCCACGAGCCACAACTACTGAAGCCTGTGTGCCCTGTAGACTGCAACAAGAGAAGCCACCGCAATGAGAAGCCCAGCACCACAACAAAGAGTAGCCCCCACTCACTGCAAATAGATAAAGCCTGCATGCAGCAGTGAAGACCCAACACAGCAATAAATAAATAAATAAATAAATAAATAAATAAATAAATAAATAAATAAATAAATTCTTTCTAAAAAAGTAGGAGAATAACTCAGAAAGGTTATTAAAAAATATACTCTGTAAGGAGAGACTCTCAAAGCACTTGTAAAAAGGTTTTATTTTTTAAATCTAGCAATTTTTATTATTTTATCTAAGTTTGAAGGAAAATATTTCTCTTCAATTTAAAATTTTTTCTATGCCTTGGGCTATATGGAATATTAATTCAATAATAGTTATTATAACACAAAGGAAGGTATGTAAAGGATTTGTCTTTTTGTCCTGTTTTCTAATCTTCTGTATTATTTGAGTAAAATGACAATGAATTTAAGAGGTTTTTAAACTGACAAGAGATTATAGAAATGAGCAAGACTGACATAGTTATGTGTACCTGTCTGCCTGCTTGGATTGAATTCTGTCAAACAAACTCCAATCAGAGATGAAAGCTCAGTTTCTAGGGCCAGCTTCAAACCTAAACTCTTCCTGCTATGTGACAGTCCTGCTCAGCTTGGACCTATGGAAAGAAATTGTCTGGTGTGTGCATTTTCACTACAAGCAGCATAGCATGGTGGTAAAAGAGCTCAGAGCTGGAATCAGATAGACCTGGACTCAAATCCTGGCGCTGTCGTTTTCTAACCCTGTGACTTTGAGCAAGGAGCTTCAGTTTCTTCATCTGAAAGATGGGAATAGCAATTTTTTATAAGCTTTGTGAGAGCAAAACGTTTTCCTTATTTCATTGTTCTAAGATCATTACCAAACCTTAGAACACTGTGTGACACAATAGAAATGTTTAACAGATTTTAAAATTAATAGTAATTGTTATTTCATTGGTATGTTGTGAGAATTAAATGATTATATATTATTATTATTATTATTATTATAAATTATAGGTCTTTTATATTATTCTTACTTAATATTTTAATTATGTATTGTTAATAATAAACATTACTACTATTTATATTAATAATAAATACTACTAATTGATATTAGTTCATATGAAATAAAAATATTTTCTATTTTACAGGTTCTCCTTGTATAATTTAGACATTTTAAGTATACTTTCAACATTCCTAGTATGACCTTATGTTTATTTGTTTAGCCTAAAATTTTGGTGATAATTTCAAGGCGTTTATGTGCACATCTAGCTAAAGAACTAATAAGATCAGCCCTGGAATGACAGAGATTTATAATAGCAAGTAAAGTATAGCATGGAGGAATCAAGTTACTTACTTGTGTTTCATTTTAGCAATATTTTTCTCTCTGTTGTTTCAGGATGTTTCAAGATGTCTCTAATATATAAACAGATGTTTATGAAGGCTTTCTGAAAAACAGTAGTTTTCAGCAGACAAATTTATTTCCAAGTTTTGCCTCCAGACATCTATTTCCTTTCTTTTTAAGGAAATTATGTGAAAGGGTAAGAGAAAGAGGTGTTTGCATACTAGGAGGTACTAATTTTAAAAGCACTGGGAAAGGGACAGAGATTTGGTGCTCTGCTTTTGAACCATGCTCTAACAGTACCCTAGAGAGGAGAAAGGACTTTTGAAGGGAAATAGGTATATGGAGCACCTCAGTAGGCTATCTGGATTTGTAGAATCCATGTTTCCCAAGCTCTGCAAAGATCACCTACATGCATGCAAAGAAAAAACCTAAGACCAGAGTTCAGGCAGACGTTGGACTTGAACAATTGGGCTTGCATTGCAGCAGAAACCAAAGATTAGAAGGTCTTCCTCAAATAACATTTCTCTGCCTAAGACTATTAAGATTTTTCTATCACACAATAAGTAAAGAGTATTCTAGTAATGATTGAGAAAGATTTTCCACCTGGGACTGTTGAGATGGGGACTAAGAAACATAATTGATATGTTTGAAAGGAAATAAAGTAATGCAATATTTCCTATACAGCCATAGGTTACATTAGGATGGAATCGTATGAAATCCAGAGACCTTGATGTGTAAGAAAGTTAGTCTTAGTAGGAAAAGACTGAGGAGGGGTTTTATGAAAATGATCAAGTCCAAAATGTAATAATTTGGGTGAGAATAGATTTGTGCACAATTTGGTACTAAAGTAAGGCAGAAGTCAACTGAATCTAAATATTAGCAAAAAGAAAAAAAAAAGACGAGATAGTAATAAAAATTGGGGTCATGAAGAGGTAGAAAGAATAACAGTCCCCCAAACTGTCCATATCCTAATCCTTGGGACCTGTGATTATGTCAAAAGGGACTTTGCAGATGTGATTAAAATTAAGGACCTGGGGGGAGAAAAGATGGCGGAAGAGTAAGACGCGGAGATCACCTTCCTTCCCACAGATACAGTAGAAATACATCTACACGTGGAACTGCTCCTACAGAACACCCACTGAACGCTGGAAGAAAACGTCCGACCTCCAAAATGGCAAGAAACTCCCCCCGTACTTGGGTAGGGCAAAAGAAAAAAGAAATAACAGAGACAAAAGAATAGGGACGGCACCTGCACCAGTGGGAGGGAGCTGTGAAGGAGGAAAGATTTCCACGCACTAGGAAGCCCCTTCGCGGGCAGAGACTGCGGGTGGCAGAGGGGGGAAGCTTCGGAGCCACGGAGGAGAGCACAGCCACAGGGGTGAGGAGGGCAAAGCGGAGAGATTCCCGCACAGAGGATCGGCGCCGAGCAGCACTCACCAGCCCAAGAGAGGCTTGTCTGCTCCCCCGCCAGGGCGGGCGGGGCTGGGAGCTGAGGCTCGGGCTTCGGATCGCAGGGAGAGGACTGGGGTTGTCGGCGTAAACACAGCCTGAAGGAGTTAGTGCACCACAGCTAGCCGTGAGGGAGTCCGGGAAAAAGTCTGCAGCTGCCGAAGAGGCAAGAGACTTTTTCTTCCCTCTTTGTTTCCTGGTGCGTGAGGAGAGGGGATTCAGAGCGCCGCCTAAACGAGCTCCAGAGACGGGCGCGAGCCGCAGCTATCAGCGCGGACCCCACAGCAACAGGGGCGCAGAGAAAAAAGCAGAGAGACTCCCGCACAGAGGCTTGGCGCCAAGCAGCGCTCACCAGCCCGAGAGGTTTGTCTGCTCCCCCTGCCGGGGCGGGCGGGGCTGGGAGCTGAGGCTCAGCTTCGGCTGGATCGCAGGGAGAGGACTGGGGTTGGCAGCGTGAACACAGCCTGAAGGGGTTAGCGCACCACAGCTGGCTGGGAGGGAGTCCGGGAGAAAGTCTGCAGCTGCCGAAGAAGCAAGAGACTTTTTCTTGCCTCTTTGTTCCACAGCGCGCAAGGAGAGAGGATTCAGAGCACCGCCTAAACGAGCTCCAGAGACGGGCGCGAGCCGCGGCAATCAGCGCGGACCCAAGAGACGGGCGTGAGACGCTGGGGCTGCTGCTGCCGCCTCCAAAAAGCCTGTGTGTGAGCACAGGTCACTCTCCACACCGCCCCTCCCGGGAGCCTGTGCAGCCCGCCACTGCCAGGGTCCCGTGATCCGGGGACAATTTCCCCGGGAGAACGCACTGCACGCCTCAGGCTGGTGCAACGTCACGCCGGCCTCTGCCAGCGCAGGCTCACCCTGCCTCTTCTGTACCCCTCCCTCCCCGCGGCCTGAGTGAGCCAGAGCCCCCGAAGCAGCTGCTCCTTTAACCCCGTCCTGTCTGGGAGGGAAATAGATGCCCTCAGGCGACCTACATGCAGAGGCGGGTCCAAATCAAAAGCTGAAGCCCAGGAGCTGTGCGAACAGGGAAGAGAAGGGGAAATCTCTCCCAGCAGCCTCAGAAGCAGCGGATTAAAACTCCACAAACACCTTGATGTGCCTGCATCTGTTGAATACCTGAATAGACAACGAATCATCCCAAATTCAGGAGGTGGACTTTGGGAGCAGGATATATTAATTTTTCCCTGTTTCCTTTTTTTTATGAGTGTATATGTATATACTTCTGGGTGAGATTTTGTCTGTATAGCTCTGTTTTATAATAGCTTTATTTTACTTCACTATATTATAGCCTCCTTCTTTCTTTCTTTCTTTCTATTTTTTCTCCCTTTTACTCTGAGCCATGTGGACGAAAGGCTCTTGGTGCTCCAGCCAGGCATCAGGGCCGTGCCTCTGAGGTGGGACAGCCAACTTCAGGACACTGGTCCACAAGAGACCTCCCAGCTTCACGTAATACCAAACGGCGAAAATCTCTCAGAGATCTCCATCTCAACATCAAGACCCAGCTTCACTCAATGACCAGCAAACTACAGTGCTGGACACCCTATGCCAAACAACTAGCAAGACAGGAACACAGCCCCATCCATTAGCGGAGAGGCTGCCTAAAATCATAATAAGGCCACAGACACCCCAAAATACACCACCAGACGTGGACGTGCCCACCAGAAAGACAAGATCCAGCCTCATCCACCAGAACTCAGGCACTAGTTCCCTCCACCAGGAAGCCTACACAACCCACTGAACCAACCTTAGCCACTGGGGACAGATACCAAAAACAACGGGAACTACGAACCTGCAGCCTGTGAAAAGGAGACCCCAAACACAGTAAGATAAGCAAAATGAGACGACAGAAAAACACACAGCAGATGCAGGAGCAGGGTCAAAACACTCCAGATTTAACAAATGAAGAGGAAATAGGTAGTCTACCTGAAAAAGAATTCAGAATAATGACAGTAAGGATGATCCAAAATCTTGGAAATAGAATAGACAAAATGCAAGAAACATTTAACAAGGACGTAGAAGAACTAAAGAGGAACCAAGCAATGATGAAAAACACAATAAATGAAATTAAAAATATTCTAAATGGGATCAATAGCAGAATAACGGAGGCAGAAGAAAGGATAAGTGACCTGGAAGATAAAATGGTGGAAATAACTACTGCAGAGCAGGATAAAGAAAACAGAATGAAAAGAACTGAGGACAGTCTCAGAGACCTCTGGGACAACATTAAATGCACCAACATTCGAATTATAGGGGTCCCAGAAGAAGAAGAGAAAAAGAAAGGGACTGAGAAAATATTTGAAGAGATTATAGTTGAAAACTTCCCTAATATGGGAAAAGAAATAGTTAATCAAGTCCTGGAAGCACAGAGAGTCCCATACAGGATAAACCCAAGGAGAAACACGCCAAGACACATATTAATCAAACTGTCAAAAATTAAATATAAGGAAAACATATTAAAGGCAGCAAGGGAAAAAAAGCAAATAACACACAAGGGAATCCCCATAAGGTTAACATCTGATCTTTCAGCAGAAACTCTGCAAGCCAGAAGGGAGTGGCAGGATATACTTAAAGTGATGAAGGAGAAAAACCTACAACCAAGATTACTCTACCCAGCAAGGATCTCATTCAGATTCGATGGAGAAATTAAAACCTTTACAGACAAGCAAAAGCTGAGAGAGTTCAGCACCACCAAACCAGCTTTACAACAAATGCTAAGGGAACTTCTCTAGGCAAGAAATACAAGAGAAGGAAAACACCTACAATAACAAACCCAAAACATTTAAGAAAATGGGAATAGGAACATACATATCGATAATTACCTTGAATGTAAATGGATTAAATGCTCCCACCAAAAGACACAGGCTGGCTGAATGGATACAAAAACAAGACCCATATATATGCTGTCTACAAGAGACCCACTTCAGATCTAGAGACACATATAGACTGAAAGTGAGGGGATGGAAAAAGATATTCCATGCAAATGGAAATCAAAAGAAAGCTGGAGTAGCAATTCTCATATCAGACAAAATAGACTTTAAAATAAAGACTATAACAAGAGACAAAGAAGGACACTATATAATGATCAAGGGATCGATCCAAGAAAAAGGTATAACAATTGTAAATATTTATGCACCCAACATAGGAGCACCTCAATACATAAGGCAAATACTAACAGCCATAAAAGGGGAAATCGACAGCAACACAATCATAGTAGGGGACTTTAACACCCCACTTTCACCAATGGACAGATCATCCAAAATGAATATAAATAAGGAAACACAAGCTTTAAATGATACATTAAACAAGATGGACTTAATTGATATTTATAGGACATTCCACCCAAAAACAACAGAATACACATTTTTCTCAAGTGCTCATGGAACATTCTCCAGGATAAATCATATTTTGGGTCACAAATCAAGCCTTGGTAAATTTAAGAAAATTGAAATCGTATCAAGTATCTTTTCCGACCACAACGCTATGAGACTAGATATCAATTACAGGAAAAGATCTGTAAAAAATACAAACACATGGAGGCTACACAATACACTACTTAATAACGAAGTGATCAATGAAGAAATCAAAGGGGAAATCAAAAAATACCTAGAAACAAATGACAATGGAGATACGACCACCCAAAACCTATGGGACACAGCAAAAGCAGTGCTAAGAGGGAAGTTTATAGCAATACAAGCCTACCTCAAGAAACAGGAAACATCTAGAATAAACAACCTAACCCTGCACCTAAAGCAATTAGAGAAAGAAGAACAAAAAAACCCCAAAGCCAGCAGAAGGAAAGAAATTATAAAGATCAGGTCAGAAATAAATGAAAAAGAAATGAAGGAAACAATAGCAAAAATCAATGAAACTAAAAGCTGGTTCTTTGAGAAGATAAACGAAATTGATAAACCATTAGCCAGACTCATCAAGAGAAAAAGGGAGAAGACTCAGATCAATAGAATTAGAAATGAAAAAGGAGAAGTAACCCCTGACACTGCAGAAATACAAAAGATCATGAGAGATTACTACAAGCAACTCTATGCCAATAAAATGGACAACCTGGAAGAAATGGACAGATTCTTAGAAATGCACAAACTGCTGAGACTGAACCAGGAAGAAATAGAAAATATGAACAGACCAATCACAAGCACTGAAATTGAAACTGTGATTAAAAACCTTCCAACAAACAAAAGCCCAGGACCAGATGGCTTCACAGGTGAATTCTATCAAACATTTAGAGAAGAGCTAACACCTATCCTTCTCAAACTCTTCCAAAATATTGCAGAGGGAGGAACGCTCCCCAACTCATTCTACGAGGCCACCATCACCCTGATACCAAAACCAGACAAAGATGTCACAAAGAAAGAAAACTACAGGCCAATATCACTGATGAACATAGATGCAAAAATCCTCAACAAAATACTAGCAAACAGAATCCAACAGCACATTAAAAGGATCATACACCATGATCAAGTGGGGTTTATCCCAGGAATGCAAGGATTCTCCAATATACGCAATTCAATCAATGTGATACACCATATTAACAAATTGAAGGAGAAAAACCATATGATCATCTCAATAGATGCAGAGAAAGCTTTCGACAAAATTCAACACCCATTTATGATAAAAGCCCTGCAGAAAGTAGGCATAGAGGGAACTTTCCTCAACATAATAAAGGCCATATATGACAAACCCACAGCCAACATTCTCCTCAATGGTGAGAAACTGAAACCATTTCCACTAAGATCAGGAACAAGATAAGGTTGCCCACTCTCACCACTATTATTCAACATAGTTTTGGAAGTGTTAGCCACAGCAATCAGAGAAGACAAAGAAATAAAAGGAATCCAAATCGGAAAAGAAGATGTAAAGCTGTCACTATTTGCAGATGACATGATACTATACATAGAGAATCCTAAAGATGCTACCAGAAAACTACGAGAGCTAATCAATGAATTTGGTAAAGTAGCAGGATACAAAATTAATGCACAGAAATCTCTTGCATTTCTATACACTAATGACGAAAAATCTGAAAGTGAAATTAAGAAAACACTCCGTTTACCATTGCAACAAAAAGAATAAAATATCTAGGAATAAACCTACCTAAGGAGACAAAAGACTTGTATGCAGAAAATTATAAGACACTGATGAAAGAAATTAAAGATGATACAAATAGATGGAGAGATAGTCCATGTTCTTGGATTGGAAGAATCAACATTGTGAAAATGACTCTACTACCCAAAGCAATCTACAGATTCAATGCAATCCCTATCAAACTACCACTGGCATTTTTCACAGAACTAGAACAAAAAATTTCACAATTTGTATGGAAACACAAAAGACCCCGAATAGCCAAAGCAATCTTGAGAACGAAAAATGGAGCTGGGGGAATCAAGCTCCCTGACTTCAGACTATAATACAAAGCTACAGTAATCAAGACAGTTTGGTACTGGCACAAAAACAGAAACATAGATCAATGGAACAGGATAGAAAGCCCAGAGATATACCCACACACATATGGTCACCTTATCTTTGATAAAGGAGGCAAGCATATACAGTGGAGAAAAGACAGCCTCTTCAATAAGTGGTGCTGGGAAAATTGGACAGATACTTGTAAAAGTATGAAATTAGAACACTCCCTGACACCACGCACAAAAATAAACTCAAAATGGATTAAAGACCTAAGTGTAAGGGCAGACACTATCAAACTCTTAGAGGAAAACATAGGCAGAACACTCTATGACATACATCACAGCAAGATTCTTTTTGACCCAGCTCCCAGAGAAATGGAAATAAGAACACAAATAAACAAATGGGACCTAATGAAACTTAAAAGCTTTTGCACAGCAAAGGAAACCATAAACAAGACCAGAAGACAACCCTCAGAATGGGAGAAAATATTTGCAAATGAAGCAACTGACAAAGGATTAATCTCCAAGATTTACAAGCAGCTCATGCAGCTCAATAACAAAAAAACGAACAACCCAATCCAAAAATGGGCAGAAGACCTAAATAGACATTTCTCCAAAGAAGATATACAGATTGCCAACAGACACATGAAAGAATGCTCAACATCATTAATCATTAGAGAAATGCAAATCAAAACTACAATGAGATATCATCTCACACCGGTCAGAATGGCCATCATCAAAAAATCTAGAAACAATAAATGCTGGAGAGGGTGTGGAGGAAAGGGAACACTCTTGCACTGTTGGTGGGAATGTAAATTGATACAGCCACTATGGAGAACAGTATGGAGGTTCCTTAAAAAACTACAAATAGAACTACCATACGACCCAGCAATCCCACTACTGGGCATATACCCTGAGAAAACCATAGTTCAAATAGAGTCATGTACCAAAATGTTCATTGCAGCTCTATTTACAATAGCCAGGACATGGAAGCAACCTAAATGTCCATCGACAGATGAATGGATAAAGAAGATGTGGCACATATATACAATGGAATATTACTCAGCCATAAAAAGAAATGAAATGGAGGTATTTGTAATGAGGTGGATGGAGTTAGAGTCTGTCATACAGAGTGAAGTAAGTCAGAAAGAGAAAAACAAATACAGTATGCTAACACATATATACGGAATCTAAGAAAAAAAAAAAAAAAGGCCATGAAGAACCTAGTGGCAAGACGGGGATAAAGACACAGACCTACTAGAGAATGGACTTGAGGATATGGGGAGGGGGTGGGGTGAGATGTGACAGGGTAAGAGAGTGTCATGGACATATATACACTACCAAATGTAAAATAGATAGCTAGTGGGAAGCAGCCACATAGCACAGGGAGATCAGCTCGGTGCTTTGTGACCACCTAGAGGGGTGGGATGGGGAGGGTGGGAGGGAGGGAGATGCAAGAGGGGAGAGATATGGGAACATATTTTATGTGTATAACTGATTCACTTTGTTATAAAGCAGAAGCTAACACACCATTGTAAGGCAATTATACTTCAATAAATATGTTTAAAAAAAATAAAAAATTAAGGACCTTGTGATAGGAAGATTGTCCTGAATTATCCAGGTGAGTCCAATGTAATGATATGTTCCTTAAAAGGGGTGAACATTTCCCAGCTGTACTCAGAAAGATGTGAAAATGCAAGAAGAGTCAGAGACAGATGCAACATCACTGTTTTTGAAGATGGACAAAAGGGGCCATGAGCCATGAAATGTGGGTATTTGGAAGCTAGAAAGGAAAAATAAAGGCATTCTCTCTTAGAGCTTCCAGAAAGGAACACAGTTCTGCCAAAACCTTGGTTTTTAATCCCAGTGAGCCCCATGTCGTGTGAGATTTCTAACATACAGAAAACTGTAAGATAAATTTGTGTTGTTTTTCAGCCACTAAGTTTGTGGTAATTTTTTATGCCAGCAATAGAGGACTAATCCATGTAGCAAGAGTTCTCAGTATTCCTACTATTAGGATAGTAGCAATTATAGGGCAATTGAAAATAGCTTATGGTTGCCATCTCTCTGAGTTGGGAAATACTCATCTCAAGTGAAAAGAAATATCTTTACATTCAGCAAAGCTTCTTTCAAAATCGTTTGCTAAACCTCCAAAGATTTACTATTCCCTCTGGTACTTAATCCTATTGCCTGTAGTTTAGTATTTTATTTTCTTAGTATATGTTCAGTCTCCCCAACTGTTGTACTTTTCTGAAGTTGCCATTCAGCTAGTCTTCATATTAACTCCTCACTCTCTATCACTGTGTTAAATAGCTGGAATAAATGAATTAGGTGTGGATTTGATTATACATAACTAAATCATAGTTTCTGTGATCTTAATGACATTAATAGCATCCTACTGAAACACAAGGTCCTAAAATATGAAGATCTTTCTTGTCATATATTCTTAATAGTTCTCTGAAGCAGTATAGGTATAAAACCCTGCAATATGGGAAAAGAGAGACTGGCAAAAGACCACAGTGAAAATGGTATGTTATATGCTCTAAGCCATGCAGCATTTAGCCCTCATGCAGTATTGAGGCAAAAGTTGCAACAACTGGTCAAACATACCCATTTTGACCCTTGCAGTGAAATGGGTTAAGGGGAATGTTTGGTTACAAGTGATACACCTCCAATAATTCTGCTGCTGGGAAAGCATGAGTCATGGCGATGTTCCTAATATTTGAACAAGAGGGCCAGCATTCCGAAATCATCGAATCTGCATATCTCCTTTGTATATAGATTCAGAGACTCTCAAAGTTAAATCATATCTCTCAAGACTTATCCAGTATATATTACAGAGGCTTGACTTAAAACAAGTCTACTCAAAGACAGCTCTTTGTACAGCAGCTTTAGTGGGCTTCCTTTGTAGGAATTCATTCCGTGAGTTGTCCTATCCTTATTTTTCTGTAATCTCTTAGCTTTTTCCTTTGGAATCATTAATTTCAGCTTTTATGAATTCTAAAATGCAATTTGTTCAGCATGACAGCAAGGATGAAAGAAATCAATACACAAGGAAATCTAATCTAATCTGAATTCTGCTGCCTCGAAATGTCTGCCTCTTTTTTCTTATCTCTTCCTCTTTCTCTTCTTATCTCTTCTCTTTCTCTGCCTCCTATCTCTTCAAAATTGAGATATTAATATCATTTTAAAGCTGTGCTTATGATATATTGAAGATATATAATATCATAAATACTAAAAGACTTTGGTCTCCCTGGAAAGGGGTTTGTGGTGGCAGTGAGCGGTTAAGGGTGAACAGGAGAGAATCATGACCATTTGAAGCATTTTTGTTTCTACCATAAACATTTTTCCCAATCTGTAATTATTTTCAAAATAATGTGTTTATAAAGAGATGCAGAACCTCTTGACACTTAATTCTCAAATGTACACACTTGAGAATACATCTAATGAAAGTTTTAATGATTTTTTTGATATATAAAGTGCAGCTGAATTACCTTAACTTGGTCATCAGCTTAAATTTAACTATATACTTAGCTCATGTTAAAGCCATTTGTAGTACATGTAAAACAACGATACAGGAATCTAGACATTGTGTCATAATTTTCTTATCCCCTGTAGATGAAGGCAGCATCCTTATATTCTTACACTCTTGAGAGAACATTTTAAGCACTAGCTATGTCATATTAGAGCCAGCCTGCTCAACCACAAAAAAAAAAAAAAAAAAATGTAACAAATGTAGATAATTACTCACTGGAATGCAGTGGGTAATTACAGGGTTCCTGTACTTTAACCGGAATATAACTCCTAATCATCTCAAAAGCCTAACTTTATACAGAAACACTTATCAATCAAAGAGGTATACAAAATGGTAAAACCTTAGATCATTGAATTGTAAAAGAGATAAAAGAAATTTAATATTTGTTAAAAATAGCACAGGGAATAAGAATATTCATCAGATGACACATCCGTTCTTTACTCTTTAGGCTCAGTATTGTGGTAACACTTGCCTTGACTGCAAAGAGATTTCTTCAATACTTTTTACAATAATCTAACTTAGAAAGAATGCTCTGAGAGCTTAACTGGCCTTGTTTCTTTCATGTCCCAAGTTGGTATTAACAGTCTCTTTCTTCTATGATTCATAATCTTTCCTTTTTTTAAGTTCCACATAGTGATAGACTTGTTCTTTAAAAGAATACAACCAGGAATAAGGTAGCTAAGCATTAGGTCATTGTTCATGAAAAAATGACCCCAGTCAGGGTACAAATGAGGGCTCTCTAAGTTAATTCTGTCTTCATACCCTGAAGCAATGAATATGGTAGAAAATCATTATAATAATTATCACCTATATTAATTGCTTATTTGTAGTATTTGGCAAAGCATTGGAGTTAAATATAAATCCTCCCAAATTGTTCAAAATAGATACAATAGTAGTTAGTTTTGTATACCTAATGTATGTCATTCACCTACTTTACATAGAGTGTTTTGAATTCTTGACTTGCAAATTAGTATTTTTATCTCCACTTTACAGTAAAAAAAAAAAAAAAGTTCACAGGCCTAGAAAATAATTGAGCAGGATTTTAAACCAGTGTGACACTATAGCCAATGCTCATTCCTTGTGTGGTGTTGCCTGTCCTCCAGAGAGCTGTCATCCTGGGCAAGTGCTTTCAAACCACTGCACATGATGGGATGTAGGCATCTTGTTGCCGGAGTTATTGTGTGTGATTCCTTTAACTCCCTGATCTTTTCCTTCTCTCTATTCTTCCTTATCTTTTGCTTCAGGAATGCAAATCACAAATGAATTCTTAACACTACCTGGGAATCCATTATGCTTCTGTCATAAATTCACTATGCCACTCTCTGATATGACTGTGGAATACCTTCTCCTCTCTTTTCAAACTCCCCACTCCCCAAATTTAATCCCATTTCCCCTATCACTCCTACTGATTAACAATCTTTAAAACAGAAACTTTCTAATGGGAAGATCTTCAGCCCCCACCAGCTAAGCCATAATTTATGTGTGGATTCTTCTTCCTCCAGTAACAAAAACTGTTCCTGTTCTTTAAGTTCCATGCCTTCACCATCAATGCTCATTTTAGCCTCTCTTTTCAGTGACTTTAGTCCTTAGATTACTTCTTCCTCCTTCTGCACTAGTCATGTTGCCCAGTCTACCAGCTCATTTTTAAACAGCAAATAAACACACTCTATTATCTCTCATTTCTTAAAAAAACAAAGACAATACAACAACATCCTCCACTACCCACATTCTTCTCAGCTACAGCCCCATTTTTACACATGTAATTCCCAGTTTTTTATCTCAAGCCCAGATCACTTCTGTCCAGATTTATCTGTCTTGCTGCCTACTTGATATTTTCATTTAGATATTTCACAAAACAATGAGATAAGGGAATAATTTTGCCCACCATTTCTTCTGCCTAGCAAAAACATGTGGAGGGAGGTCAGAATCTTGAGGATACAAAGAAGATGAGTGTGACTTTAGGGTTTACCAAGTCTCAGAAGTTGGTTTTATTTCAGTTTTGATTTTCTTTTTTGCTCTAATTTCACTGGGAATTGAATCACCCACATTCAAATAGCTGTAATTTCAAAAGAAATATAAATAAAGCACTATAACCATTCAAGCTAGAAGTCTACACTCAAGGATAAGCCTCTCTTTGACTGCAAAACTCTATTTCTCAATTAAATCTTCACAGCTTCCATTTCATAACATTATCAGCTGTACATGATTCGGTATGTTAATAGAAAAAACCTGTGGAAATTATAGGTTGAACAGAACTTTTAGTCAAAGGAAAGAACTCAGTCATCTAAGATGACTCTCTGCAACACCACACCAACAAATCTAGCTCCCTACCTCCTTATAAAGATAGACAAGGAAGGGAATCTTTGGATCCTCCCTAGACAAGTGAGGACACAGCTTGCAAACATTCCATGGCTAAACCACTGAAGGAGTGCAGTAGGTACAGATACATGTTCTGAGTTTCCCGGATTATTCCTAGATTGGTGAGCTATGAAATGAAATGTATATTTTCCTAAGACAAATTGATGGTATTAAAGATACTTTTCCCCATGGGATGTAAAAATATTTCAAAATCATTTGGCACTTTCAAAATACTTACCAGGCACATATGGTGCCTGGTTTAGATTATCCTCTTCACATTCTGGCTGCTGGTCTTTTCCAAAATTGACTGGTTAACTCATATCCAAATATAAAAACAGGAACTCAGTGAGTAATAATGGGCATAGTTTTCCTACTTTCCATTGGGGGAAGAGAGCACATGAAGATCATTCATACATTCAACAGATATGTTTTGAATATCAAAATGTGCACAATGGTAAGCAAGGAGCTCTGTGAAGCATAGTGATAAACCAGATAATGCCTCTGGTCTCAAAAAATATATACTGGAAAGTTAGCAACTGTTTCACAAATATATAAGTGTTATAGTACCTAAATAGATACCACCCATTTTTGTTTTGTGAATGGCAATTCCAATATTTCAATGGATGGATACAAATCATTCTTTATTTTTTTCCACGTGAAGGATGTCAGAAAGTGTGAATACATTTCAAAAAGATCCAAGAACTAAAATGACAAGTCATAAAGATTTGGGTTACATGACTTGGCAAAGCCTAGCTGTTTATAGTAAGCATATGATGGTGTTAGTAAATAAATAACTTAGTCCATAGTATTTTAAATGTAGTTGAAGCAACTCAGCAAAACAGAGAAAGAAAGAACATCATTTAGAGATCTTGGACTTAATTTTAATTTTTTTGTTTTCTTAATTTTTTTTCTTGTAGTTCATATCTATCAACCAGTCCTGTCAACTCTATCTTCAAAATATGTGTATAATCTGACCATGTCTCATTCAGTACATTGCCACCATCCCAAGCTACACTACCAATGTCTCTTGTCTGGATTGTCACAATAGCTTCTTTTTTTTTTTTTTTTTAACATCTTTATTGGAGTATAATTGCTTTACAATGGTGTGTTAGTTTCTGCTTTATAACAAAGTGAATCAGTTATACATATACATATGTCCCCATATCTCTTCCCTCTTGCCTCTCCTTCCCTCCCACCCTCCCTATCCCACCCCTCTAGGTGGTCACAAAACACCAAGCTGATCTCCCTGTGCTATGCGGTTGCTTCCCACTAGTTATCTATTTTACGTTTGGTAGTGTATATATGTCCATGCCACTCTCTCACTTTGTCACAGCTTACCCTTCCCCCTCCCCATATCCTCAAGTCCATTCTCTAGTAGGTCTGGCTTCTTAACTGGTCTCTCTCTTCCACATGGGCCCAGAGGCAGATTTATCTGAAAGCTAAAGAAACTTAAATTTCCTGGTCCCGTTTGCATGACCCTTCATACTTTTATGCCTAAAATTCTATTTGGAATTTTAAATAATTTTTTTAAAGAGAGCTGCACTAATTTTTTAAAGTTTGTAAAACTTGGATTTATCTGTGCTTTCACACTGCTTTTTCCCTTCCTATTTTCAATGTAGCAACTAAAGCAATCCTTTTAAAACCTCTGCTTAAAACCCTCCAGTGGTTTCCTATCTCACTAAGGGTAAAAGACAAAGACTTTACAATTGGTCCATGATGCCTTTATGGTACTGTCTCAATACCCCTCTCATCTTTTTCTTCATGATTGTCCCCCTGCTCTAGGCTCATTTTCCTCCTTGCTGTTTCTGGAAGATACCAGGCATGTTCTGCTTCAGGGCTTTTGGTTTGCTATTTCCTTGCCTGAATGTTCTTCTCTTAGATGTCTCCAGGGCTCAGCTTCTCACATTTGTTATCATTTATTACCTTCCCTGGCTACCATACTTTAACTCCAACTTTTTTAAGTTCCTAGATTTCCTACCCCGCTGCAGTGGTCTGAACGTTTGTGTCCTCCTAATATTCATACGTTGAAATTCAATCCCCCAAAAGTGAAAATAGTATGAGATGGGGCCTCTGGGAGGTCATTAATTCATAAAGGTGCAACCCTCCTGGATAAAATTAGCACTCTTATAGAGACCTCATAGAACTCTTTTGTCTCTTCCATCATGTAGGGATACAAGGAGAAGTCTGTAACCTGGAAGAGAGCCCTCACCTGACCATGTGGGCACCTTGATCTTGGATCTCTGGACTCCAGAATTGTGAGAAATAAATTTCTGTTTCCTATAACCTACCCAGTCTGTGGTATTTTGTTATAGTAACCCAAATGGACCAAGACACCCATTTTCCAGATTAAGTTTTCTTTTTAAAATAGTTACTATTACCCAATATCCTATATATTTCACTTATTTATCTCATTTATTGTTTGTATCTCCCACTAAAATGTCAGTCGCAGGGAAGAAAGTATTTTTCTAATTGTATCTCCAATGCCTCCTGATACAGAGTAAGTTCTCAATAAATAGGTGTTTGTTAAAATAAGAGCAAGGAAGAATTACTTCTAGGAAGAGTACCAATGAAGGATTCGTGAAGTTGGTATGGAGGCTGCATGTTGATCAACTCATAGAATTTGAACATGTAGAGATGAAGAAAAATGAGAAGGAGAGCAAAGGCACAGAAACAACAAATTATGCTGCATATAGAGAAAAATACCTCTCTGTTGAGTTGCAGGAATTGACTGACTAGTCTTCAATCCTCTGACCACTTTATTCTGTTTGCAAATGTCTTTCTGGCAGTGTGGGGCCTGTTAGGCACACAGCTTGCTATTGTCCCAATGGTACTAGATCAGCACCACTTTAGGGTCTCTCTCCTATGTACTTAACTTCTCACTGTGTGCATCCATTTTACTCCCAAGTTATTTGATCATCTTTATGATCATTACCCTGAATTCTTTCTGGGGTAGATTGCCTATCTCCACTTCACTTAGTTCTTCTGGGATTTTATCTTG
Source organism: Eschrichtius robustus (assembly GCF_028021215.1). Lineage (NCBI taxonomy): Eukaryota > Metazoa > Chordata > Mammalia > Artiodactyla > Eschrichtiidae > Eschrichtius > Eschrichtius robustus. The sequence goes on from NC_090836.1 coordinate 31,649,002, forward strand.
TTTCTTCGTTTGGAACATGTTTCTCTGTAGTCTCATTTTGCCTAAGTTGCTGTTTGTGTTTTTATATATCTGGTAGATAAGTTGCATTTCCAAAACTTGGTGAAATGGCTTTTTGTAGGAGACAGCCTATGTGTCCCAGCAGCACACTCCCCTCTTGTCAATCAACCTATAGGCTCTAGGGGTTCCCCCTAAGATGGCTGCATGTGTCCTTCTATTGTAGCTGTCTAACTAAGTGGATGGTCTGGTAGGCTTCATTGGTCCCTAGTCCAATTGGTTACCAGGCCTTGACTTGTATGGAGGCTGCTGGTTGCTAGTTGGTAGGTCAGGATCACAAGGTGGCTGACTGAACCCCAGGGGGTCTCTTGGCTAGTGCTGGCTCAACGGTGAGCAGAATCAGGGTTCAGAAGACTCTGGGGCTATTGCTTACCCACTGGTGGGTGAGGCCATGTCCTGGAATTAATGCCAGACTACTAGCAGGCAGAGTTACGTCCTAGAGTCTGGTTGCAGGGCCCAGGGATCCCAGAGCTGGGGGGGTGAGGGGGAAAGTGTCAGTTCCTGACACAGTTGAGTACAGGGTCTGGGGCGTCCTGAAGCTTGTTTTGGTCTGCTAGTGGGTGGGGCCTGGGACCCAGCTATTCCTAGGTCAGGGACTAACCTCTTGGTGGGTCTGTGGGATTGTGGTTTTCTTGTGTTTGGTGTCTGTCCCCAAAAGCTGGTACAGAGGCTTGAACAGGATTCCTCGAGGGCAGAGCTGGGGCCTACTCACTGGTGGGTGGAAATGAGTTCTGGGCGCTCTTGTGGGCAAGGCCATGTCAGAGGTGGCTGTGGGCTCAGGGGTTCTTAAGGCAGCCTGTCTGCTGATGGTGGAGCTGTGTCCCCATTTAGTTGTTTAGCTTGAGGTGTCCTAGCACTGGTGCCTACAGGATGTAGGGCCAGGATAAAGCTAGGTCCTGGGGTTAATAAGCTAGAGGGAGGATTCCACAACGGTGCCTGCCAGCAGCAGTGTTCACATGGTAGAAGGTGCTCCCAAGAATCACTGCCACCAGTATCTATGTCCCCAGCATGAGCTGCAGCCACCCCCTGCCTCTCCAGGAGACTCTCCAAGGCCAGAAAGTAGGCCTGACCAAGGATCCTATTAAATTACTGCTTTTTCCCTGGGTCCCAGATGATGTGAGATTTTGTGTTCCCCCTTTGGGAATAAAGTCTTAAAGTTCCCCAGTCCTTGGAACTCCCAAAATTAGCCTTCAAAGCCAAATGCTCTGGCGGCTTGTCTTCCCAGTGCAGGACTCCTGGCCTGGGGAGCCTGATGTGGGGATCAGACCTCTCACTCCTGTGGGAGAACCTCTGCAATATAATTATTCTCCACTTTATGGGTTACCGCCCCAGGGGTATGGGACTTACTATCTCGTGAGTCTGCCCCCTCCCCCATCTCATTGTGGTTCCTTCTTTATGGCTTTAGTTGTAGAAGATCTTTTCTGGTAGGTTCCAAACTTTTTCATCAATAGTTCTGCAAATAGTTGTGATTTTGGTGTGCTCATGTTAGGAGGTGAGCACAGGATCTTTCTAACCTACCATATTGGCCAATCTCTTCTGTACTCTTGAACATGCTATTTCCACTACCAGAAACACTTCCATCCACACCTATACCCTGCTTTACTTGGCTAAGTCCCATTCATTGACCAGTCCTCCTCTTAAATCACCTATGTTGGTGAGCTTTCCAGGACTTCCCCAGTCTCAAGTTCAACTGACCTGAGTTCAGTGCCCTTCATCAATGTACACATTGTATCCAATGCTTGCTCTTTCATGACCACACTACTGCTTGCTTGTCAGCCTATCTATCTCCCCAAATATTGCCTCCCCACTGCCCTGCACAGAGTATGCATAAACAACAATGGAAGCATAAACGATCCTCATCCAGAGTAAGAGAAAGCAAGGATTCAAATAGCAGACAAGATGTTTCCAGTTTTAGAGGAATTAGTTCTCCTCTCCAGTGGTGCATTAAAGGAGTTGAAGCAAAGACTATAAAGAAACAGGGGAGGAAATTATTTTTAACTTTCTTTGGCTTATTGGAAAGCTGAAAAAAGACAAGTGGATGAACATTTCACTTTTCACCAAAAAAAATTTCAAATAATGATCCCATAATAGTCAAGAATGTTTTTAAATTACGTACAAATCTACCTCCATCATTCTGCTGTTTGATCATTGGTATAGTCTGGAAACACTGAATTTCCATTGAGGCCAGGCCTACAATGGTTAAGTATGTCAAACTAAATAATGCAACTTATCTGGTATGATACAGAAATCTGTATATTTAGGCCTTATTATGTATTTTGAGTCATGTAGATAAAAACTAAAAATCAGACCAGTCTCTCCCATCAGGAAACTTGCACAAACCTCTTAGATAGCCTCATCCACCAGAAGACAGACAGCAGAAGCAAGAAGAACTACAATCCTACAGCCTGTGGAACAAAAACCACATTCACAGAAAGATAGACAAGATGAAAAGGCAGAGGGTTATGTACCAGATGAAGGAACAATATAAAACCCCAGAAAAACAACTAAATGAAGTGGAGATAGGAAACCTTCCAGAAAAAGAATTCAGAATAATGATAATGAAGATGATCCAGTACTTCAGAAAAAGAATGGAGTCAAAGATTGAGAAGATGCAAGAAATCTTTAATTAAGACCTAGAAGAATTAAAGAACAAACAAACAGAGATGAACAATACAATAACTGAAATGAAAACTACACTAGAAGGAATCAATAGCAGAATAACTGAGGCAGAAGAACAGATAAGTGACCTGGAAGACAGAATGGAGGTTCACTATTGCGGAGCAGAATGAAGAAAAAAGAATGAAAAGAAATGAAGACAGCCTGACAGACTTCTGGGACAACATTAAATGCAACAACATTCACATTATAGGGGTCCCAGAAGGAGAAGAGAGAGAAAAAGAACTCGAGAAAATATTTGAAGAGATTATAGTCAAAAACTTCCCTAACATGGGAAAGGATATAGCCACCCAAGTCCAGGAAGTGCAGAGAGTCCCAGGTAGAATAAACCCAAGGAGAATCACGCCAAGGCACATTATAATCAAATTGACAAAAATTAAAAACAAAGAAAAATTATTGAAAGAAACAAGGGAAAAATGACAAATAACATACGAGAACTCCCATAAGGTTAACAGCTGATTTCTCAGCAGAAACTCTACAAGCCAGAAGGGAGTGGCATGATATATTTAAAGTGATGAAAGGGAAGAACTTACATCCAAGATTACTCTACCTAGTAAGGATCTCATTGAGATTCGATGGAGAAATCAAAAGCTTTACAGACAAGCAAAAGATAAGAGAATTCAGCACCACCAAACCAGCTCTACAACAAATGCTAAAGGAAATTCTCTAAGTGGGAAACACAAGAGAAGAAAAGGACCTACAAAAACAAACCCATAACAATTAAGAAAATGGTAATAGGAACACACATATTGATAATTACCTTAAACATGAATGGATTAAATGCTCCAACCAAAAGACACAGGCTTGCTGAATGGATACAAAAACAAGACCCATATATATGTTTTCTATAAGAGACCCACTTCAGACCTAGGGACACATACAGACTGAAAGTGAGGGGATGGAAAAAGATATTCCATGCAAATGGAAATCAAAAGAAATCTGGAGTAGCAATACTCATATCAGATAAAATAGACTTTAAAATAAAGAATGTTACAAGAGACAAGGAAGGACACTCACTACATAATGATCAAGGGATCAACTCAAAAAGAAGATATAACGTTTATAAATATATATACACCCAACATAGGAGCACCTCAATACATAAACCAACTGCTAACAGCTATAAGAGGAAATCGACAGTAACACAATAATAGTGGGGGACTTTAAAACCTCCCTTACACCAATGGACAGACCATCCAACAGAAAATTAATAAGGAAACACAAGCTTTAAATGACACAGTAGACCAGATAGATTTAATGGATATTTATAGGACATTCCTCCAAAAACAGCAGATTACACTTTCTTCTCAAAGGCACATGGAACATTCTCCAGGATAGATCACATCTTGGGTCACAAATCAAGTCTCAGTAAATTTAAGAAAATTGAAATCATATCAAGCACCTTTTCTGACCACAACGCTGTGAGATTAGAAATCAATTACAGGGAAAAAAACGTAAAAAGCACAAACACATGGAGACTAAACAATACATTACTAAATAACCAAGAGATCACTGAGGAAATCAAAGAGGAAATCAAAAAATACTTAGAGACAAATTACAATGAAAACACGATGATCCAAAACCTATGGGATGCATCAAGAGCAGTTCTAAGAGGAAAGTTTATAGCAATACAAGCCTACCTCAAGAAACAAGAAAAATCTCAAATAAACAATCTAACCCTACACCTAAAGGAACTAGAGAAAGAAGAACAAACAAAACCCAAAGTTAGTAGAAGGAAAGAAATCATAAAGATCAGAGCAGAAATAAATGAAACAGAAACACAGAAAACAATAGCAAAGATCAATAAAACTAAAAGCTAGTTCTTTGAGAAGATACACAAAATTGATAAACCATTAGCCAGACTCATCAAGAAAAGGAGGGAGGACTCAAAACAATAAAATTAGAAATGAAAAAGAAGTTACAACAGACATTGTAGAAATACAAAGCATCCTAAGAGACTGCTACAAGCAATTCTTTTTTTTTTTTTTTCTATGCCAATAAAATGGACAACCTGGGAGAAATGGACAAATTCTTAGAAAGGTATAATCTTCCAAGACTGAACCAGGACGAATTAGAAAATATGAACAGACCAATCACAAGTAATGAAATTGAAACTGTGATTCAACTCTTCCCTCAAACAAAAGTCCAGGACCAAATGGCTTCACAGGTGAATTCTATCAAACATTTAGAGAAGAGGTAACACGCATCTAACAAACACCCATCTTTCTCAAACTCTTCCAAAAAATTGCAGAGGAAGGAACACTCCCAAACTTATTCTATGAGACCACCATCACCATGATACCAAAACCAGACAAAGATATTATAAAAAAAGAAAATTACAGACCAATATCACTGATGAATATAGTTGCAAAAATCCTCAACAAAATACCAGCAAACAGAATCCAACAACACATTAAAAGGATCATACACCATGATCAAGTGGGTTTTATCCCAGGGATGCAAGGAATCTTCAATATACCAGATCAATCTATGTGATACACCATATTAACAAATTGAAGAATAAAAACCATATGATCATCTCAATAGATGCAGAAAAAGCTTCTGACAAAATTCAACACCATTTATGATAAAAACTCTCCAGAAAGTGGGCATACAGGGAAACTAACTCAACACGGTAAAGGCCATATAAGACAAACCCATAGCAAACATCATTCTCAATTGTGAAAATTGAAAGCATTTCCTGTAAGATCAGGAATAAGACAAGGATGTCCACTCTCACCACTATTATTCAACATAGTTTTGGAAGTCCTAGCCATAGCAATAAGAGAATAAAAAGAAACAAATGGAATACAAATTGTTAAAGAAGAAGTAAAACTGTCACTGTTTGCAGATGACATGATACTATACATAGAGAATCCTAAAGATGCTACCAGAAAATTACTAGAGCTCATCAATGAATCTGGTAAAGTTCCAGGATAAAAAATTAATGCACACAAATCTCTTGCATTCCTATACACTAACAATGAAAAATCAGAAAGAGAAATCAAGGAAACAATCCCATTTAGCATTGCAACAAAAACAATAAAATACCTAGGAATAAACCTACCTAGGGAGACAAAAGACTTGTATGCAGAAAACTATAAGACACTGAAGAAAGAGATTAAAGATGATACCAACAAATGGAGAGATATACCATGTTCTTGGATTGGAAGAATCAATATTTTGAAAATGACTATACTACCCAAAGCAATCTACAGATTCAATGCAATCCCTATCAAATTACCAATGGCAGTTTTTACAGAATTAGAACAAATCATCTTAAAATTTGTATGGAGACACAAAAGACCCCGAATAGCCAAAGCAGTCTTGAGGGAAAAAAACGGAGCTGGAGGAATCAGACTCCCTGACTTCAGACTATACTACAAAGCTACAGTAATCAAGACAATATGGTACTGGCACAAAAACAGAAATATAGATCAATGGAACAGGATAGAAAGCCCAGAGATAAACCCACGCACCTATGGTCAACTAATCTATGACAAAAGAGGCAAAGATATACAATGGAGAGAGGACAGTCTCTTCAATAAGTGGTTCTGGGAAAACTGGACAGCTACATGTAAAAGAATGAAACCAGAACACTCCCTAACACCATACACAAAAATAAACTCCAAATGAATTAGAGGCTTAAATATAAGACTGGGCACTATAAAACTCTTAGAGGAAAACATAGGAAGAACACTCTCTGACATAAATCACAGCACGATCTTTTTTAATCCACTTCCTAGAGTAATGGAAATCAAAACAAAAATAAACAAATGGGACCTAATGAAACTTAAAAACTTTTGCCAAGCAAAGGAAACTACAAACAAGATGAAAAGACAACCCTCAGAATAGGAGAAATATTTGCAAATGAATTAACAGACAAAGGGTTAATCTCCAAAATATATAAACAGCTCATGCAGTTCAATATTAAAAAAACAAACAACCCAATCAAAAATAGGCGGAAGCCCTAAATAGATATTTCTCCAAAGAAGACATACAGATGGCCAAGAAGCACATGAAAAGCTGCTCAACATCACTAATTATTAGAGAAATGCAAATCAAAACTACAGCGAAGTATCACCTCACACCAGTTAGAATGGGCATCATCAGAAAAGCTACAAACAACAAATGCTGGAGAGGGTGTGGAGAAGAGGGAACCCTCTTGCACTGTTAGTGGGAATGTAAATTGATACAGCCACTATGGAGACAGTATGGAGGTTTCTTAAAAAACTAAAAATAGAATTACCATATGACCCAGCAGTCCTACTACTGGGCATATACTCAGAGAAAACCATAATTCAAAAAGACACATGCACCCCAATGTTCATTGCAGCCCTATTTACAATAGCCATGTCATGGAAGCAACCCAAATGCCCATCGACAGATGAATGGATAAAGAAGATGTGGTACATATATACAATGCAATATTACTCAGCCATAAAAGGGAACGAAATTGGGTCATTTGTAGAGACGTGGATGGATCTAGAGACTGTCATACAGAGTGAACTAAGTCAGAAAGGGAGAAACAAATATCGTATGTTAACGCATATTTGTGGAACCTAGAAAAAGTACAGATGAACCAGTTTGCAGGGCAGAAATAGAGACACACGTGTAGAGAACAAACTTATGGACACCAAAGGGGGAAAGTGGTGGGGTGTGGTGGTGGTGTGATGAATTGGGAGATTGGGATTGACATATATACACTAATATGTATAAAATTGATAACTAATAAAATCCTGCTGTATAAAAGAATAAATAAAATTCAAAAATTAAAAAAATATATAAGAACTATTAAAGATCTTTTTAAGGCTATTAAAAATCCAGGTGCACTAAGGAATGTAATAAACACATTGTCTTTGTTAGAAAAAAAATTAAAAATCAGAGAAATTAAGTAACTTAATCAAGTACATAGTAAAAGGACATAAATGTGTAGTAGGATCAGAATAAAAACCCACATCCCTGTCCAATCATGAAATTTTGCAGGAAATCATATTTTTAATTATTCTTTTATAATGTTAGCCATTCTTCTCCATACATAAATCTATATCAATACAAATGTAGGGATTAAAAATGTAAAAATTCCTTTTATAATAGCAACAAAATTATAATATTTCTATTGTATCAATAAGAGCCATAAAAATAATATAATATAGACTGTAGAATATACATGAAGTATACAGAAGAAGACATATAAATTGAGAGATCTAGAATGTTTGAAGACTCAGTGTTGTACAGATATCAACTTGCTCTAAATTCACACATAAATTTAAAACAATTCCAACCCAAATTCCAATGAGATGTTTTGAAACTTGACTCTGTATTTCATCTGGAAGTATAAGTGAATGGTACTGGCTACAATTTTTTCCCCCGAAACCTAAATAAACATATACAAAATTCATATTAAGTAAGACGACACCAGATACAGGAATGAAAAACAGAGCAATGCAACAAAACTGAGAAATAAGAAACAGATAGATATCTACATGGCAATTCCCTATATGATAAAGATGCATTTCAAAGAAGTACAGAAATACTGAATTTTTCAATAGCTGATATTTGGTCTATTATCCATCCATTTGGAAAAAAATAAATTATATTTGTTCTATGGACTGAATTTTATCTATCTAAAATTCATATGTTGAAATTCTAACACCCAACGTGATAGTATTTGGAAATGGGGCCTTTGGGATGTAAAGTTTAGATAAGGTCATGAGGGTGGGGTCATCATTCTGGGATTAGTGTCCTTATAAGCAGAGACCAGAGAGCTTGCTCTCACTCTCTCTCTGCCATGTAAGGACACAAGAGAAAGTGGCCATCTGCAGGCCAGGAAGAGAGCTCTCATGAGGAACTAAATTAGCCAGCACCTTGATCCTGGACTTAGCTTCCAGAATTGTGAGAAATAAAATTTTGTTGTTTAAGCCACCAGTCTATGGTATTTCATTACTACAGCCTGAGAAGTCTAATGCAGTAATTGGTACCAAGAAGCGGGGTGCTGTTATAACAAATACCAAAAATGTGAAAGTGGCTTTAGGACTGGGCAATGGGTAGAGGCTGGAAGAGTCTTGAGGTGTATGCTAGAAAAAGCCAAGATTGCCATTGAGGAACTGCTAAAGGTGATTCTGGTTAGAGCTCAGAAATAAAAGAGGAGAGCTAAAGAGAAAGTCTCCATTTTCTTAGAGAATACATAAATAATGGTGACCAGAATGTTGGTAGAAATATGGACAGTAAAGGCCATTCTGATAAGATCTCTAATTGAAATGAGGAACAAAAGGCAATCCTTGTTATAAAGTGGCAAATAACTTGACTGAACTGTGTTCTAGTGTTTTGTGGATGGTAGAACTTGTGAGCAATGAAATTGGATATTCAGCTGAGGAGATTTCCAAGCGATGTGATGAAGGAGTGGCTTAGTTGCTCCCGACTACTTATGGTAAAATGTGAGAAGAGTGAGACAATTAAAGAAGGAATTGCTAAGCAAAAAGGAACCAGAACTTGGATATTTGGAAAATTTGCAGCCTGACCGTATTGCAAAAAATGAGAAAACCTGTTCTGAAGAGAACACTAAAGATGTGGCTAAGCAACCATTTGATAAAGAGATGATGGATGTGACTCATGGATTTAATCAGCCATTTCAGCAGAGGCTAGGAATAGAGATGGAATTATATCAGCAAAGATGCAGTATTGCTAATTTGAATGAAAGCAGAGAGAAAGCAGGATGGAATGAAGAAAGGCTGTCAGACTTCTTGGATACTATATGACAGGATCATAAAAATATTTATCTGATAACTGTGTTATCCTTCAGGAAGAGGGAGGAAGGACTGCAAAGGCAATTTAGAGATCTCAGAGATCATCACAGCTGTCACTGTCACCACAAGCCCAAAATGCACAGGCCTAGGGTACAAGGCTGCCCTCACCTTTGTTTCAAAGAGTAGAACCTCTACCTAGCAGAACCCTGTGGTTAAAGCCCCTGCAGAGAGTGGCAATGTGGGTGGGGCCCTGGAAGAGTGGTGGTGAAGGAAGCAACCACAGACAGCCATATAGGCAGTGCCAAACTGAAGCAAAAGGACAGAGCCACCCACCAAGCAGTGGAGGTGACGTTGCCAGTGGGCCTGGAGGGCAGAGCATGTAACCTAAGAGTATTATTCTCCTGCTTTAAGATCTAATAGGATTTGTCTTTGTAGGTTTTGGGCTTACTTGGGACCTATCACCTCTTCCTTCCTATTTCTCCCTTTTGGAATGGGACCATCTATCCCATGCCTGGCCCACCACTGTATTTTGAAAGCATCTAAGTTATCTGTTTTCACAGGTTCATAGATGGAGAATTTTGCCTCATGATGAATTATTCCTTGAGCCTCATCTGTACCTGATTTGGATGATATTTAGATGAGACTTGGACTTTAGACTTCAAAGTTGATGCTGGAATGAGTTAAAACTTTTTGAGCTATTGGGATGGACTATATGTATTTTGCATGTGAGAAGGACATGAATTTTGCAGGCTCTGGAATGGAATCCCTATCTGGAATCATATACATAACTAAAGCTGTCAGATTCATGATTAAATGTTTTCTAAGAATATAGAAATCTATTTTAAGAATTTGAGTTAAGAAAGGCCTTTTGAAACATAACACCAAATGCAGAAAGCACAAAGGAATAAAAAACAGATTTGGCTACAAAAATTTTTTAAAAACTGTCTAGCAAGACACAATAAATGGGTTAAAAGACAGAGTCTAGGAAACATATTTGGAATCACACACAGAAAAGAATTAATATTTTACAAATCAATAATAAAAAGAAAAGCATTCTAGTAGAAAAATGGCAACATTATATACTTATTTTTCACAAAGAAATAGAAGCAGCAGAGGAAGCTATTAAAAAAGATGCTTAACCTCACTCACAGTGAAAGACCTGATGTTACTACAAGAAAATACCTTTCAGCTTTTTGGTTGCATTTGTTGGTGCATGCATAGAGAAGCCTATTTGGTAAGAGTATAAATTGGTACAAACACTTTGAGGTCATTGGGATAGTATGTATAAAAATTTGAAATGTGCATTTTTGATGTAATAATTTCATTTAAAAAAGACATGGTAATAATGAGACAAGTATATATAACACTATGTTCTATCAGGTTTACCGCAGTATTGTTTATAATAATAAGATACTGGAAACAAGAAAATGTTTTTCATTAGGGATTGGTTAAACTGATTTCTTCATATGGGAACAGTGAATATCACATAACAATTTTTAAAAATGAGATTGTTTTATATGAATTAACAAAGAAAGATATATACATTATTGCAATAATTTTTAAAACGCTTTAAATGACATATTTTTCATTGATGTAAATATGGTCACATATATTTAAAACTCTGGAGGATCATAGACTGAAATGATAAAATTTATATTTAGGGGATAAAGGAGGACTGTCACTTTCTACTTATTATTTTTTACAATGTTGTACTATTTTGATAATCAACAAAAGCATTATAGATATTTCTATTGTTAAATAAAAAAATTGAGGAATTTCCTTTCACTTAAGAAATATATGTGTCATTCTTCAATTTATATAAACTTAATTTCTAATATAATCTTAATCAACGGCATCTATAATTTTGCCATAATTCTTAAAATGTGCCTTTTCAGAATCTGTTACACTGTGTATTAATATATCCTTTGAATTTATCACCAATTCCATGGGACTTTAATGATTTCTTATAAAGCCATATTACCCAGGCCAGTGTTCCAAATACTCAGAAGTACACATAGCTGGAGAAACTGCACACAATTTTTTTGAACTGAACTCAGATGATACCAGTTCACTGATGCCATATGAATTATGCTTGTTTAACAAATACTCAGTACAATACAGAGGAGGTTTTCATCTATTCTTCTACAAGGTACTTACCTTGCCAATAGCTGGCATGACTCTGTTAGAGTTTTTGACCCAAATTTCCATTTCCCTTCCAAACTCTTAGGGCTTATCAGTACCTTGTGGTTCATCTTTTGTCAAAAAGGCATCCTGACAAATTCCCAAGAACATTGTAATTGGTAATAGTCTGATAATTAATGTTTAAGTGTAAACTTCCCAAAGTTTTTGAAGTAAGAATCTCTAATATTCATATAAACAGTATGTTTTATATTGCATACATTAAGATGTCCCCACTTAATTATAGTATTAAGTGTAGTTACAAATATATGACCTATTTCCATTAATGTTTAGTGCTGCAAATTGTAGACCCAAGAAATGTCAATTTAAAAATGTAATCAGTTTCTTCCAATTAAAATCTCTAACTTTCTTTATTTGAAAATGTACATAAATAGATAAATCTAATACACATTCTACCTTGTCAAACAACCTCTCCTATTTATTTGTTTGTTGCTTTTTATTGTGGACAAAGAATGTCACCTGCCATTTCAGTAAACAAAAGATGTTGTGGCCATAAAACCATCAGCCACTGCAGCTGCCCCCAGAGGTGCACCCTGAGGGGAATTCAAGATGGAGAAAAACAGGATACTGGCCCCAGGTAGTTAAGATACATATCAAAGGTTGATTTCAATAAACCCAGACTCCTGTATTTTCCCATGCATAGAGAAGCACTTAGCATAATGCCCTCCAAGTCCATCCATATTGCTGCAAATGGCAAAATTTCATTCTTTTTTATGGCTGAGTAGTATTTCATTGTGTATATATATACCACATCTTCTTTATCCATTCATCTGTTGATGGACACTTAGACGTTATGCTAAGTGAAATAAGTCAGACAGAGAAAGACAAATACTGTATGATATCACTTATATGTGGAATCTAAAAAATACAACAAACTGGTGAATATAACAAATATAACAAAGCAGACTCACAGATATAGAGAGAAAACTAGTAGTTACCAGTGGTGGTGGGGGGGGCAATATAATGGTGGGAGAGTAGAAGGTACAAACTATTGGGGATAAATATTCTACAACATGTGTTATACAACAAAGGGAATATAGCCAATATTTTGTAATAACTGTAAATGAAGTGTAACCTTTAAAAATTGTATTAAAAATAAAAATTTTTTAAAACCCTGAAAAAAGAAAAGAAAAGTCAGTTTGAAAAGGCTACAGGATGATTCCAACTATATGACATCTGGAAAAGGCAAATCTGTAAAAACAGTAAAAAGATCAGTGGATGCCAGAGGTTCATGAAGAAAGGAGAGAGGGATAAATAGGTGAAACACAGGGGATTTTGGAGGCAGTGAAACTATTCAGTATGAGATTGTGATGATGGAAACATGGCATTATGCATTTTCAAACTCATAGATGTACAATACAAAGAGTAAAACCCTAATGAAAACTATACACATTAGTTAATAATAATGTATCAATATTGGTATATCAATTGTAACAAATATACCAACAAATGCAAGGGGATAATAATAGGGAAGATGCAGGGGGGATATATGGGAACTCTATACTTTCTGCTTAATTTTTCCATACACTTAAAACTGCACTAAAAATAAAATTTACTAATTTAAAAAAGCACTATAATTATATATAATATGAGATGTCTGTTTTTGTGATTATCAGCAATATTTTGATGTTCAACTACATTTTTTTTTTAGCAAAAACTCCTATATATCTTGTCTCTTCCCTTACTTCTCTGGAAAAGTCCCTCAGAGCTATCTGAGTGGCTGTATCCTGGGCTATAGTGCTCAGTAAGTCTGCCGAATAAAACATAATGCTCAAATTTTATGTTGTGCATTTTTTCAGTCAACGTTACATGAGATAAGACTGTGGCCTGGCAGGAAAACCCCTGGATGGGGAAATTAAGAAATTTGGGTTCTACTTTCATAGTGCTACAAAAAGCCTGGATAAGCCACTTAATTTCATGGGGGCCCAAGTTTCTCTAACATGAAATGAAGCAATGTAAATTCTTAAAGTCACTGTTCCTCTTAACAGTCAAGTCTTAAAATGATTCAAAAGGAAAAATATTCTGTATTCTTTTATTTCCACAAATATTTATTAACACAACAATAAATCTGTTTCCCTTGCTAAACTTTTTACTAATATACTTATATTTAAATATTTTTCTTCATACATTCCTTTTAAATTATCTCAGGAAATATATAAATATTTCTTGATTTATAAGCCATTCTTTGAAAACAAAAAAAAAACTCTTTGCCCATAAACCTCCATCATCATTAAGTCATATACGGATTATACATAATGACATTTTCTAGCATTTCATTAAGATAATAGAAAGAACAATGATTTTTTAAAAAAATTAAATCTATCCTATATGCTATAAGAAAAATATTTCATTGTGAACCAACATTTAGTAACATTCATGCTGCTAGAAGTAGTTATGGAGATGACTTTTCTTTTTATATTATAAATGTATTAAGTGAAAGATAATGTTGTACCCTAGCAGAGAAAAAATTATTTCAACCTAAGAATCATTGCATTTATTTAATAAATATTTTGGTTTTTGTTTAGGATATTTATGGCCAAATCTTCAGATCTTGACAGACAAGGCAATCTATGCAAAAATATTTTTTCTTCTGTCTATAAGTGAATTTTCTTTTAGAAAGAATTTTTTTTTAATGTTTCTGAGTTCTTTCATCACTTGATGGCATTTCTGTATCATTGAATGTGACTTGCTTATAATTTCTTTTTATAAAATATAACATTTTCATTAAATATTACATAAAATATGTTCCTCAAAGTATGATAGTGTTGAGAATTCTTTTTGCTAAAATAATTGTGATATATAAGTTCAGAAACACTTAGAAAATATGAACAAGTATTTTTTGTTTGATCTTCAAAAAAATTTACTAAAATAATGACATAGTGCATTCCATCATTATTCTGTTCCTTAATGTACTCAGGCAGACCAGCAAAGTTGCCTTTATCATATGTGAAGTCCAACTGATGTTCCGTGTAGTCAATATCACCATACTGAACATCCTGTGCAAAAAAGCAACATAGACATAGTCTTCAAAAATAAGAAAAATAGACAAATATTGTCAAAGGATAATAGGTAGCTAATAAGTGACTGTGTATAGAAATTTAAATATTGGTGTAAGTTTCAGATTATCCTAAAAGAAAAGATACTGAAAATGATTCTTTTATTGGACACTGAGAAAGTAGTACACAAAAAAGATGCCAGTTTCATCCATGACCTATATACCTATGCGTGTATGTGTGTGTACATATATATGTATATATATGTTATATATAAATAAATAAGTACATATATATGTTACAGGATAATCGTTGCACTTTCTAATTTTCTTATTCCCCTCTATTCCCACCATACTGTTTGGGGTACACCTACATGAGGAATATAATACTGCCTTAAATATACAACAATTTTTTATAGCACATCTATACTATTATAGCCCACTGACACAGCTGAAATCCCACAGACCAGTATGAAGGCATATAGGGATGTCCAAAATCCTGTTTTAAAAAAGTATTAAATCCAAAAAAAAAAAAAAAACCACCCAATCCAAAAATGAGCAGAAGACCTAAATAGATATTTCTCCAAAGAAGATATACATATTGCCAACAAACACATGAAAGGATGCTTACATCATTAATCATTAGAGAAACGCAAATCAAAACTACAATGAGGTATCACCTCACACCGGTCAGAATGGCCATCATCAAAAACCCTACAAACAATAAATGCTGGAGAGGGTGTGGAGGAAAGGGAACACTCTTGCACTGTTGGTGGGAATGTAAATTGATACAGCCACTATGGAGAACAGTACGGAGATTTCTTTAAAAACTAAAAATAGAACTACCATATGACCCAGAAATCTCCCTGCTGGGCATATACCTTGAGAAAACCATAATTCAACAAGAGTCATGTACCACAATATTCATTGTAGCTCTATTTGCAATAACCAGGACATGGAAGCAACCTAAGTGTCCATCGACAGATGAATGGATAAAGACGATGTTAACCATATATACAATGGAATATTACTCAGCCATAAAAAGAAACGAAACTGAGTTATTTGTAGTGAGGTGGATGGACCTAGAGACTGTCATACAGAGTGAAGTAAGTCACAAAGAGAAAAACAAATACTGTATGCTAACACATATATATGGAATCTAAATAATAATAATAATAATAATGGTTCTGAAGAACCTAGGGGCAGGACAGGAATAAAGATGCAGATGTAGAGAATGGACTTGAGGACATGGGGAGGGGGAAGGGTAAGCTGGGACGAAGTGAGAGATTGGCATGGCCATATGTACACTACCAAATGTAAAATAGATAGCTAGTGGGAAGCAGCTGCACAGCACAGGGAGATCAGCTCAGTGCTTTATGTCCACCTAGAGGGGTGGGATAAGGAGGGTGGGAGGGAGATGCAAGAGGGAGGAGTTTTGGGGATATATGTATATGTATAGCTGATTCACTTTGTTATACAGCAGAAACTAACACACCATTGTAAAGCATTTATACTCCAATAAAGATGTTTTTAAAAAAACTAGTTAACTGTTCACAAGTATGGGTCTTCAGTACTAGACAACATAATGCTTTAGTTAACAAGCAGTTTAAAATTCCCATATTGTGTTGTGCATATAAAATTGTAAGTTTGCTCCTGGTAGCATGATGCCTCATATTTCTTTCTTCTTCTTTAAGATTGTTCTGGCTATTCAGAGTTTTTTTTTGAAATTTTTGTTTCCATACAAATTTTAGAATTATTTGTTCTAGTCTGTGAAAATGCCATTAGTATTTTAAAAGGAATTGCATTGAATAGGTAGATTGTCTTGAGTAGTAGAGTCATTTTAAAATATTAATTCTTCCAATTAATGAGCAGGGTTTATATTTCCATCTGTTTGTGTCATCTTCAGTTTCCTTCATTGATGTTTTATGGTTTTCAAGGTAAATACAAATCTTTTAACTCCTTAGTTAGATTTATTCCTAGGTGTTTTACTCTCTGTGATACAATTGTAAATGACATTGTTTTCTTAATTTCTCTTTCTCATACTTTGTTGTTAGTGTACAGAAATGAAACAGATACCTATTGGATATATTATTTTTGTATCCTACAAATTTACCAAATTCATCAATGTGTTCTAGCAGTTTCTTGTGGTATCTTTAGGATTTTCTGTGTATATTACCATGTCATCTGCAAACAGTGACAATTTTACTTCCTCCTTTCCAATTTGGACCCTGTTTATTTCTTTTTCTTGTCTGATTGCTGTGACTAGGACTTCCAATACTATGTTGAATAAAATGATGAGAGTAGGCATCCTTGTCTTGTTCCTGACCTTAGAGGAAATACTTTCAGGTTTTCACTGTTGGGTATGATGTTAGCTGTGGGCTTGTCATATTTGGTCTTTCTTATATTGATACATATTCACTCTATACCCACTTTGTTGAGAGTTTTTATCATAAATCTATGTTCAATTTTGTCAAAAGATTTTTCTACATCTATTTAGATGATCATATGATTTTTATTCTTCAATTTGTTAATGTGGTCACATTGATTGTTTTGTGAATATTGAACCATTCTTGCATCCTTGGAATAAATCCCACTTAATCATGGTGTATGATCCTTTTAATGTATTGTTGAATTCGGTTTGCTAATATTTTGTTGAGGATTTTTCATTTATGTTCATGTTTGATATTTCCTTTAATTTCATTTTGTGATACCTTTGTGTAGTTTTGGTATCAGGGTGTGCTCGTCTCATTTAATGAGTTCGGAAGTGTTCCTTTCTCTGTAATTTTTGGGAATAGTTTGAGAAGGATAGGTGTTAACTCTTCCTTAAAAGTTTCATAGTATTTACCTGTGAAGCCATCTGATCCTGGACTTTGTTAGGATTTTTGATGAATATTTAAATCTCATTTTGTAATTGGTCTGTTTATATTTTCTATTTCTTCTTGGCCCAGTCGTGGGAGATTGACCATTTCTAGGAATTTGTCCATTTTTCTAGATTGCCCATTTTATTGTCATATAATTGTTTATAGTAATCTCTTATAATCCTTTGTATGTGTCTTTTGTAACTTCTCATTTTTCATTTCTGATTTTATTGATTTGGACTCACTCTCTTTTTCTTGATGAGTCTGGCTAAAGTTTTATCAATTTTATTTACCTTTTCAAAAAACCAGCTCTTAGTTTCATTGATCTTGTCTATTTAAAAAAATTTCTATTTCATTTATTTCTGCTCTGATATTTGTAATTTCTATCCTGCTAACTTTCAGTTTTGTTTGTTCTTTTTCTACTGCCCTTTGATGTGAGGCTCAATTCTTTTTTTTTTTAACATCTTTATTGGACTATAATTGCTTTACAATGGTGTGTTAGTTTCTGCTTTATAACAAAATGAATCAGCTGTACATATACATATATCCTCATATCTCGTCCCTCTTGTGTCTCCCTCCTATCCTCCCTATCCCACTCCTCTAGGTGGTCACAAAGCACCAAGCTGATCTCCCTGTGCTATGCGGCTGCTTCCCACTAGCTATCTATTTTACATTTGGTAGTGTATATATGTCCATGCCACTCTCTCACTTTGTCCCTTTATGTGAGATTTAAATTTTTTCCTGAGGTATGCTTGCATAGCTATAAACTTCTCTCTTAGAACTGCTTTGCTGCATCCCATAGAATCTGGATCATTGTGTTATTGTTTTCATTTGTCTCTATTTTTTAATTTCTTCTTTGATTATTCAGTGATCCATTGGTTGTTTAGTATCATATTGTATAGCTTCTGGATGTTTGTGCTTCTTGCAGTTTTTTTCATGTAGTTTATTTCTAGTCTTACTCATTATCATCAAAAATATGCTTGATATGATTTCAATTTTCTTGTGATATGATGACTATCTTTAGCATTATGTTTGGATTACTTTCTCTTTGTGTGTGTGTGTATCTATTATAGATTTGTGGTTACCATGAGGTTTATATATAGCAATGTATCTATTTATATCTATATATCTCTATCTATATCTATCTATACAATTATTTTAAATTGCTGATCTCTTAAGTTCAAATGCATTTTAACAACTTGCCTTTTTTACTATCCCCCCCCACATTTACGTTTTTTGACATTATACTTTACACTTTTTGTTTTGTGTATCTTTCAACTACTTATTGTGGATATAGATTATTTTAATACTTTTTTCTTTTAACCTTAGTACTAGCTTTAAACTTCATTCATTTACTAACTTTACTGTATATTTGCCTTTACCACTGAGATTTTTCCTTTCATAATTTTATATTTTTAGTTATGACCTTTTAACATTTCTTGTAAAGATGATTTGGTGGTGCTGAACTCTTTTAGCTTCTGCTTGTCTATAAAACTTTTGATATCTCCATTGAATCTGAATGAAAGCCTTGCCAAATAGAATATTTTTGGTTGTAAGTTTTTCATTTTCTTCACTTTAAATATGTAATGTCACTCCCTTCTGTCTTGCAGAGTTTCTGCTGAAAATTCAGCTGATAACTTTATGGGAGTTCCCTTGTATGTCACTTGTTGCTTTCCCCTTGCTGCTTTTAATATCCTCTCTTTTCCTTAATTTTTGCCATTTTAATTACAATGTGTGTGTTTGTGTGTGTGTGTGTGTGTGTGTGTGTGTGTTCGCTTGTGTGTATGGTCCTCTATGGGTTGATTCTGTTAAGGACTCTCTGTGTTTCCTGGACCTGGATGTCTGTTTCATTTCTAAGGTTTGGGAAGTTTCAGTTATTATGTCTTCAAATATGTTCTCTACCCCTTTATCTCTCTCTTCTCCTCTGGGATCCCTACAACGTGAATGTTAGTATGCTTGATGTTGTCCATAATGTCTCAAACTGTCTTCATTTCTTTATTTCTCTTTTTTTTTTTATCATTTTTCTGTTCAGCTTCTGTAATTTCCACTACTCTGTCTTCCAGCTTACTGACCCATTCCTTGGTATCATCTAATGTACTGTTGACTTCTTCTAATGTATTTTGTAACTTCAGTTACTGTATTTTTCATCTCTGTTTGGTTCTTCTTTATATTTTCTAACTTCTTGTTAAAAACTTCTAACCTTCTTTCAGCCTCAAAGCCAAACTTTCTGGGGGTTCATCTTACCAGTGAAAGACCCACAGACCAGGGAGCCCAATGTTGGACTTGGACTCCTTGCTCCTTGGGGAGAACCTCTGCAATTGTAATTACCCTCTATTTTGTGGGTTGCCCACCCAGGGGTATGGGTTTTGACTATACTGTGTCTCTGCCTCTCCTAGCCATCTCATTGTGGTTCCTTATTTATATCTTTAGTTGTGAAAAATCTTTTCTGCTAGTCTTTAAATTATTCTCATAGATAGTTGCTCTGTAAATAGTTGTAATTTTGGTGTGCCCATGGGAGGAGGTGAGCTCAGGATCATCACTGTGACATTTGGTCATCATCAGTTTTAAAACGGGGTAAATAGTAATATCCAGTTCTCTTATTTACAAGTATTTATTAAGTATCTACTATACAGTGTTTTAGATCCAAGGTGTCTGCATCTTGAAGTTTAAGTTTTAGTAGAAGAAAACAAACAATAAATGTGTAAACAAACTAGGTAACATAATTTTTAAAAAATAGAACATGTGTGGGTGGACATGCAGGAGATGTTAGGGAAATTCTCTTTGGCAGTAATACACAAATAAGTCAGCTCTGTAAAGTGCAAAGGTAGCAAAGGGTACACAGGCTTGAAGTGTTTGGAATGAGAAAGAAGGCTAGTGCAACTGAACTATAGCAAACAAAAGGGAGACACAAGAGAAGACAAGGGAACACAAGAGAAATAGACACAAGAGACACAAGAGACACAAGGGAACACAAGAGAAAGAGATGTATTCAATCATATGGGTTCATAACAAACAACATGAAACTTTTTAGTTGTCTTTTGTCCCAACTTTATATTATGAAAATTATCAAGCATATATAAAAGTGGAGAGGACAGAAAAATAACCTCCACATAACCAGAATAAACAGGTATTATTTTGCCACACATCTTTATCTTTTTTCTTCTTTCTTTCTTTTTTTTGGGGGGATGGGTGCTATAGCATTTTAAAGAAAATTTCTAAAATCATGTCATGTCACTCCTAAATGTGTTCCCCGTGAAAGTAACGTTCTTGTCTCATTGAAGACAGAATTCAGAAATGAGACAGGGAGATCAAGAAAGTAAAGTGAGGATTTATTCAAGCAAGGATAAGCTCTCACAGGGAGAGCAGGCAGACAGGTGAGTAGCTGCCCTTAGTTTCCTTGGCATGCTGCTTATGAGGGACAGGATGGGGTGAGATATTCACTGGGGAAGGAGGGGTATGGGGGTCATATTCCCTAATTTTCAACCCAGCTCCACTTTCCCGAGGGGAGGGATGGTTTTTATCCTTATTTAGTTTTGATTGGAAGTGTCATGGCATCAGTGCATGATAGGTACTTCTTATGTCCAAGGTTAATTTTATCATAATGAGAGCATAATGAGCAAAAGGTTACATTCAGATGCTGGCGATTCCTACCTTTTCCCACCTTTCTTTTTCTGCCTCCAGGACACTTATCACCCCCAAATGTGTGTTTTCCTGTCATTCTGGAGGTTCTTGCTGGGGTTGGCTGTGTGGACACAAACTGAAGGGGGCTAGTGAGCCACAGCTAGCCAAGAGGGAGTCCAGGAAAAAGTCTGGACCTGCCTAAGACATAAGAGACCATTGTTTCGGTGTGCCGGAGGAGAGAGGGGATTCAGAGCACTGCCTAAACGAGCTCCAGAGATGGGTGCAAGCCGCAGATATCAGCGTGGACACCAGAGATGAGCATGAAATGCTAAGGCTGCTGCTGCAGCCACCAAGAAGCCTGTGTGCAAGCACAGGTCACTATCCACACCTCCCCTCCCGGGAGCCTGTGCAGCCCACCACGGCCAGGGTCCCGTGATCCAGGGACAATTTCCCCAGGAGAACACATGGCGCACTTCAGGCTGTTGCAAAGTCACTCCAGCCTCTGCAGCGGCAGGCTCACCCCACATTCCGTACCCCTCCCTCCCCACCGACCTGAGTGAGCCAGACCTCCCTAATCAGCTGCTACTTTAACCCCGGCCTGTCTGGGTAGGGAACAGATGCCCTCAGGCAACCTACACGCAGAGATAGGGTCAAATCCAAACCTGAAGCCCAGAAGCTGTGTGAACAAAGAAGAGAAAGGGAAATATCTCCCAGCAGCCTCAGGAGCAGTGGATTAAATCTCCACAATCAACTTGATGTACACAGCATCACTGGAATACCTGAATAGACAATGAATCATCCCAAAATTGAGGCGGTAGACTTTAGGAGCAACTGTACACTTGGGGTTTGGTTTCTGCACCTAATTTGTTTCTGGTCTTATGTTTATGTTACTTTAGTATCTAGAGTTTATTATCATTGGTAGATTTACTTATTGATTTGGTTGCTATCTCCCTTTATTTTTTTAATGTATAGATATATATATAGTTTTTCATTTTTCTCTTTTGGTGAGTCTGTAAGTGTATGCTTCTTTTTGTGATTTTGATCTATAGCTTTGTTTTTACTATTTGTCCTAGGTTTCTGTCTGTCAGTTTTTTTTCTTTTTTTTATTACTTTATAAATTTTCTTATTTTTAACAATTTAAAAAAAATTTTACTTTTACTTTTTTTTTCTTTACTTCTTTTTTTCTCCCTTTTCTTCTGAGCTGTGTGGCTGACTGGGTCTTCGTGCTCTGGCCAGGTGTCAGGCCTGTCTCTCTGATGGGGGAGAGCCAAGTTCAGGACATTGGGCCACAGGCGACCACCAAACTCCACATAATGTCAAAAGGTGAAAGCTCTCCTAGAGAAATCCATCTCAATGCAAAGACCCAGCTCCACTCAACGACCAGCAAACTACAGTGCTGGACACCGTATGCCAACCAACTAGCAAGACAGGAACACAAAACCACCCATTAGCAGAGAGGCTGCCTAAAATCATTCTAAGGTCACAGACACCACAAAACACACCACTGGACTCGGTCCTGCCCACCAGAAACACAAGATCCAGTCTCATCCACCAGAACACAGGCACCAGTCCCCTCCACCAGGAAGCCTACACAACCCACTGAACCAACCTTAGCCACTGGGGGCAGACACCAAAAACAATGGGAACTACAAACATGCAGCCTATGAAAAGGAGAACCCAAACACAGTAAGTTAAGCAAAATGAGAAGACAAAGAAATACACAGTAGATGAAGGAACAAGGTAAAAACCCACCAGGCCAAACAAATGAAGAGGAAATAGAAAAAGAATTCAGAGTAATGATAGTAAATATGATCCAAAATCTTCGATATAGAATGGAAAAAATACAAAAACGTTTAACAAGGACCTAGAAGAACTAAAGAACAAACAAACAATGATGAACAACACAATAAATGAAATTAAATATTCTCTAGAAAGAATCAATAGCAGAATAACTGACACAGAAGAACGGATAAGTGACCTGGAAATTAAATAGTGGAAATAACTACCACAGAGCAGAATAGAGAAAAAAGAATGAAAAGAATTGACGACAGTATCAGAGAACTCTGGGACAACATTAAATACACCAACATTCTAATTATAGGGGTCCCAGAAGAAGAAGATAAAAAGAAAGGGACTCAGAAAATATTTGAAGAGATTATAGTTGAAAATTTCCCTAATATGGTAAAGGAAATGGTTAATGCAGTCCAGGAAGTGCAGAGAGTCCCATACAGGATAATCCAAGAAAAAACATGCCAAGACACATATTAATCAAACTATCAAAAATTATACACAAAGAAAAAGTATTAAAAGCAGCAAGGGAAAAACAACAAATAACATACAAGGGAATCCCCATAAGGTTAACAGCTGATCTTTCAGCAGAAACTCTGCAAGCCAGAAGGGAGTGGCAGGACATATTTAAAGTGATGAAAGGGAAAAACCTACAACCAAGATTACTCTACCCAGCAAGAATCTCATCCAGATTCGACAGAGAAATTAAAACCATTACAGACAAGCAAAAGCTGAGAGAATTCAGCACCACCAAACCAGCTTTACAACAAATGCTAAAGGAACTACTCTAGGCAGGAAACACAAGAGAAGGAAAAGACCTATAATAACAAACCCCTCAAAATTAAGAAAATGGTAATAAGAACATGCATATCGATAACTATCTTAAATGTAAATGGCTTAATTGACCCCACCAAAAGACATAGACTGGCTGAATGGATACAAACACAAGACCCTGTATATATGTTGTCTACAAGAGACCCACTTCAGACCTAGGGACACATACAGACTGAAAGTGAGGGGATGGAAATAGATATTCCATGCAAATAGAAATCAAAAGAAAGCTGGGGTAACAATTGTCATATCAGACAAAATAGACTAAAATAAAGTCTATTACAAGATATAAAGAAGGACACTACATAATGATCAAGGGATCAATCCAAGAAGAAGATATAACAATTGTAAATATTTATGCACCCAACATACGAGCACCTCAACACATAAGGCAAATGCTAACAGCCATAAAAGGGGAAATCGACAGTTACACAATCATAGTAGGTGACATTAACACCCCACTTTCACCAATGGACAGATCATCCAAAATGAAATGAGATAAGGAAACACAAGCTTTAAATGATACATTAACCAAGTTGGACTTAAATTGATATTTATAGGACATTCCACCCAAAAAAACCAGAATATACTTTCTTCTCAAGTGCTCATGGAATATTCTGCTGGTTAGATCATAACTTGGGTCACAAATCAAGCCTTGGTAAATTTAAGAAAACTGAAATCATATCAAGTATCTTTTCTGACCACAACACTATGAGACTAGGTATAAATTACAGGAAAAAAATGTGTAAAAAAATACAAATACATGGAAGCTAAACAGTAAACTACTAAGTAACCAAGAGATCACTGAAGAAATCAAAGAGGAAATCAAAAAATACCTAGAAACAAATTACAATGAAAACACGACTACCCAAAGTCTATGGCATGCAGCAAAAGCAGTTCTAAGAGGGAAGTTTATAGCAATACAATCCTACCTCAAGAAACAAGAAGCATCTCAAATGAACAACCTAAGCTTACACTTAAAGCAATTAGAGAAAGAAGAAAAAAAAAAACCCAAAGTTAGCAAAGGAAAGAAATCATAAAAATCAGACCAGAAATAATGAAAAAGAAATGAAAGAAACAATAGCAAAGATCAACAAAACTAAAAGATGGTTCTTTGAGAAGATGAATAAAATTGATAAACCATCAGCCAAACTCATCAAGAAAAAAAGGGAGAAGATTCAAATCAATAGAATTAGAAATGCAAAAGGAGAATTAACAACTGACACTGCAGAAATACAAAGGATCATGAGAGATTACTAGAAGAAACTATATGCCAATAAATTGGACAAACTGGAAGAAATGGACAAATTCTTAGAAAAGCACAACTTTTCAGACTGAACCAGGAAGAGATAAAAAATATAAACAGACCAATCACAAGCACTGAAATTGAGACTGTGATGAAAAATCTTCCAACAACAACAACAAAAAACCCAAACAAATCTTCCAACAAAAAAAACCCAGGTGACTTCACAGACGAATTCTATCAAACATTTACAGAAGAGCTAACACCATCCTTCTCAAACTCTTCCAAAACAGCAAAACAGAATCCAACAGCACATTAAAAGGATCATACACCATGATCAAGTGGGGTTTATTGCAAAAATGCAAGGATACTTCAATATATGGAAATCAATCAATGTGATAAACCATATTAACAAATTGAAGGAGAAAAACCATATGATCGTCTCAATAGATGCAGAAAAAGCTTTCAACACAATTAAACACATATTTATGATAAAAATCCTCCAGAAAGTAGGCATTACCTCAACATAATGAAGGCCATATATGACAAACCCACAGCCAACATCATTCTCAATGGTGAAAACCTGAAACTATTTCCTGTAAGATCAGGAACAAGACAAGGTTGTTCACGCTCACCACTATTATTTAACATAGTTTTGGAAGTTTTAACCACAGCAATCAGAGAAAAAAGAAATAAAAGGAATCCAAATCGGAAAAGAAGAAGTAAAACATCTCTGTTGGCAGATGGCATGATACTATACGTAAAGAATCCTAAACATGCTACCAGAAAACTACTCGAGCTAATCAATTAATCTGGTAAAGTAGCAGGATACAAAATTAATGCACAGAAATCTCTTGCATTCCTGTACACTAATGATGAAAAATCTGAAAGAAAAATTAAGGAAACACTCACATTAACTATTGCAACAAAAAGAATAAAATAACTAGGAATAAACCTACCTAAGGAGACAAAAGACCTGTATGCAGAAAACTGTAAGATACTGATGAAAGAAATTAAAGATGATACAAACAGATGGAGAGATAATCCATGTTCTTGTATTGGAAGAATCAACATTGCGAAAATGACTATACTACGCAAGGCAATCTACAGATTCAATGCAATCCATATCAAACTACCAATGTAATTTTTCACAGAAGTAGAACAAACAATTCCACAACTTGTAAGGAAACACAAAAGACCCTGAAGACCCAAAGCAATCTTGAGACAGAAAAACGGAGCTGGAGGAATCAGGTTCCTGAAATTCAGACTACACTACAAAGCTACAGTAATCAAGACAGTATGGTACTGGCACAAAAACATAAATATAGATCAATGGAACAGGATAGAAAGCTCGGAGATAAACCCACACACATATGGTCACCTTATTTTTGATAAAGGAGGCAAGAATATACAGTGGAGAAAAGACAGCCTCTTTAATAAGTGGTGCTGGGAAAACTGGACAGCTACATGTAAGGAATGAAATTAGAACACTCCCTAACATGATGCACAAAAATAAACTCAAAATGGATTGAAGACCTAAATGTAAGGCAGGACACTATCAAACTCTTAGAGGAAAACATAGGCAGAACACTCTATGACATAAATCACAACAAGATTCTTTTTAACCCACCTCTTAGAGAAATGGAAATAAAAACAAAAATAAACAAATGGAACCTAATGAAACTTAAAAGCTTTTTCACAGCAAAGGAAACCATAAACAAGATGAAAAGACAACCCTCAGAATGGGAGAAAATATTTGCAAATGAAGCCACTGACAAAGGATTAATCTCCAAAATTTGCAAGCAGCTCATGCAGCTCAATATCAAAAAAACAAACACCCGAATCCAAAAATGGGCAGAAGCCCTAAATAGACATTTCTCCAAAGAAGATATACAGATTGCCAACAAACACATGAAAGCATGCTCAACATCACTAATCATTAGAGTAATGCAAATCAAAACTACAGTGAAGTATCACCTCACACCAGTCAGAATGGCCATCATCAAAAAATCTACAAACAATAAATGATGGGGAGGGTGTGGAGAAAAGGACACTCTCTTGCACTGTTGGTGGGAATGTACATTGATACAGCCACTATGGAGAAGAGTATGGAGGTTCCTTAAAAAACGAAAATTAGAACTACTATAGCACCCAGCAATCCCACTACTGGGCATATACCCTGAGAAAACCATAATTCAAAAAGAGTCATGTACCACAATGTTCGTTGCAGCTTTGTTTACAATAGCCAGGACATGGAAGCAACCTAAGTGTCCATCAACAGATGAATGGATAAAGAAGATGTGGCACGTATATACAGTGGAATATTACTCAGCCATAAAAAGAAACGAATTTGAGTTATTTGTAGTGAGGTGGATGGACCTAGAGACTGTCATACCGAGTGAAGTAAGTCAGAAAGAGAAAAACAAATATCGTATGCTAACACACATATATGGAATCTAAAAAAAAAAAAAAAAAAAAAAAGGTTCTGAAGAACCTAGGGGCAGGACATGTATAAAGATGTAGACATAGAGAATGGACTTCAGGACACAGGGAGGGGGAAGCATAAGCTGGGATGAAGTGAGAGACTGGCATGGACATATGCACACTACCAAATGTAAAATAGATAGCTAGTGGGAAGAAGTTGCATAGTGTGGCAAGATCAGCTTGATGCTTTGTGACCACCTAGAGGGGTGGGATAGGGAGGATGGGAGGGAGGCACAAGAGGGAGGAGCTTTGGGGATATATGTATATGTATAGCTGATTCACTTTGTTATAAACCTGAAACTAACGCACCATTGTAAAACAATTATACTCCAATAAAGATGTTAAAAAATAAATAAATAAAATCACATAAAAAGTAATAAAATATTATACCTAGGAATAAATTTAACCAAAGAGGTTGAAAAAAAGAGAAAAGTTAATAGCTATAAGAGAATGTGGGTTCCTAAGACATTGTTTAGATTTGCTAAATTTGGTGTTATTAATGCAGGTTTTTTTGATGGGAAGGACCTAGTAGAGAAGGATAAATTGACAATGCAGTTGAGCCTGGAAACAACTGATGTGTTCCCACCGCTGAGAGAGCAGGTGGATTTAGAGCACATGAAGAGTTGTTATAGTTAAATGTGAGCAGAAAAAAAATCTTAACAAAAGAAGTGCAAAACATATGGGCATGTATGCAGGTAAATTGACAGACTTGGTACTTGGGAAACAATGTATTTTTTTTAGATTGCTTCTACTTTTTATTTTATTTTTCTCTTTTCTCTGTAAAATAGTAAGACACAAAACTGCTGAAATTTTGGTGGGGTGGTGTTGGTGATATTAGAAAGGAAAGTGTGAAGTAATAGTCTCTATGAGGGGAATTGTAAATACACCAGTTTAGGATATTTAGTGGGATTACCAGATAGGGCAGTGTGTTTGGAGATTAAATTGAAGGGAGACTTGTCAGCACAACCACGTAATTTTTTGCCAGAAGTTTTCAACTGTTCAGGTGCAAGTAGTTATTTCGTCGCTCAATTATCACAAAGTTCCTGTATGCTGTGTATAATAAGTTGGTGTCAAAAGTTATTCAGGTCTGCACTTTTAAGTTTTTCTTCCTCTGAACTCCTTTACAGTGGATACTGTGACTCATGTCTCCCTTTGACCCTATTATAATGTCTAACACACAATATGAATTTCATATATGCTTATTTATGACATGAATGAATGAAGAGCTCATGATATCTATGTTTTACAGATGGGACCACAGAGTCAAAAAGGAGAGTTTGTGACTTTTCTGATTTTGTTGCACATAAAAGACTAAAACCAGAACTGATTAGAATCATGATTCTCAAATCTGACTGAACATTAAAATCATGTGGGGAGATTTTAAAACTAGGTGTTCTCTTCACCCTAGATTTATTCATTCAGAATAGTTCAATCAGAATTTCTGAGTGTGGAACCCAGGCATCTGGATTTTAAAGGGTCTCTGGATGATTGGTGCAGAATTAGGTTTGAGAATTACTACACTACACTATGAGCTCTTGGGGAGCAGGGACTAGGTCTATCCACTGTAACTCAATCTCCAGATGTAAAGCTTGTCTCATCTTTGGTGCACACCAAATACCTTATTAGCTAAATCTTCTGGCCCTTAGCCAAGTGACTCTTGTACAACCACATTTAATGTTAGTCTCTGCTGTTACCC
Organism: Eschrichtius robustus; assembly: GCF_028021215.1. Classification (NCBI taxonomy): domain Eukaryota; kingdom Metazoa; phylum Chordata; class Mammalia; order Artiodactyla; family Eschrichtiidae; genus Eschrichtius; species Eschrichtius robustus. The sequence continues at coordinate 31,678,190 of NC_090836.1, forward strand.
TTTAAATCCATTTTTGTTCATTCTCACCTTGTAATAAGTGGTGAATTTGTTATTTCCACCTTCTGAATAGCACAGCAAATACCTTCTCTAAAAGTCAGTGAAGAAAACAGAGAAGGGAGCAACCAGGATACAAGCACTGAGAAGAAGATATGCTTGAAGATCTACAAACCAGAGCCATGGAGAGCATGGAGTTCAGACTGGTGGTAAGGCTAAAACAAAAATGAAAAAGTGAAATCACACTGAACAATAGGAAGCAGTATAGAATACATAAGAAATATGTTTTTTATTGTTCCACAGTAGTTGAAATTATGTGTACCAGCACCCCTGTACCATAAGTTGAAATATATGTCAAGAAACATTCCTCATGCATCAGAACAGCCAATCTATCATATAATGTTTCAGAATTCTCTAGGCATCTAAGCCCTGAAATATGAAGCAATATCACTATAAGCAACATATTATTATAAGTAACATTATATACATAGTATATAATACATATAAATAATATTAAATAAAGAACATTAAATCCATTAGCCGTAAGAAATTAATGCTGATGTAACAAAAAATATTCCGTGAAGTAAATTCAAATATTAACTTTGAGGAACGTTCCTGCTCCTTAGTTCTATTTTTTTTCCTTAATCGTTAGTTTAGTGGTAGAGACTAAACTATTGTTAATTTAGTAGTAGGGTATGTACTGTTGCTACTGTCTCTATATACATGGCAGTACATACCAGTGTAACATTTGATTATAATATTTAATATTCCCAATGACATTATGTGATAACAGAATAAATATTATCATCCTTATTTTATAGTGAAGGAATCCGTAGTCCAAGATTGTAAACAATTAGTAACAGGTTGAAAAATAGCAGGGGGCAGAACTGTAGCTCAAACTTTGATCCTCTGATTCCAAGTTTAATAAATTCCACTACCTCTTAAATACCATTGAAGCCATCCTATATTTTTAAATAGTTTTTAGAAATGCTTGATGAGAGTTGCTGAGTAGTAAGGGATAAAATTCTCTCCTCATCACTATCTCCTTTATGTGGTACAAGCCTATGCTTTTAGAATGCCTTAATGTAAGAATAAGTTTTATTAAATTTATTTTCATCCAAATCAAATTTTAGATTTGTTTTCCCAGAATAGAATGGCTTTCCTAAAATAGATACTGTTGGCAGAAAGGAGAGAAATTTAAGTTCATCCTTATGGCTTAAAAGCTCCATGTTTCTTCACCAGGCAGATGAAACAAACCCAATGTGGATTACAAATTGCCTCTTTCACTCATTTTACAGTGTAGAGTCAGAATAATTTTCCTTGCTTTTATTAAAGTCATCCCTTGGTATCCTGGATTGGTTCCAGGACACCCTCAAGGATACCAAAACCTGGGAATGTCCAAGTCCCTTATATCTGCATCTATGGATACAGAGGACCAGTTATATTTCCCACTAAAAACAATTACCATATCTGCAGCCTGGAGAATGAAAAAAGAGTCAGTCCTACCTAAGGAAATTTCATCCATCTTCCCTAATTGAATTTGCTTATTATTTGGCTTCATGCTCTTGGTCATCGTCAAATAAGGTGGCTTTGCACAGGAATAACAAGGACAAGAAAAGTGTGTGTTGGGAAATAGCCATCTGAGTTCCACCTGCTTCTCCACTTACCAGTTGCTTTCTTCTGCTGCCCATTGGCTTCAAAATAAATCAGCCCTGTGTGACAGCAGAAAGCTTATTTTAGCACTGGGAATACAAAATTCATAGATTTGAAAAATCAGTGAAATATCAAAAATGTATCTTAGTATCTCAGTGTTCACCTTTTGGCAGAGTGCTGTCAGAAATTTCATTTGAACAAAATAAGGCAAAACTGTCAATTTCTTTTTTCCAAATAAAAGCATAAAAAATTTTTACAAAGTAATGGTTAATGATAATTATGGTTATAATTTATTAAACAATTACTGTGTCCCAGGCACTATGCTAAGAGCATCACATAAATTATCTCAACTAACCTCCTAGTAATCCTAGGAGATAATTATGATTGTCCCATTTTGTATAGAAGGAAAAAGAGGTTAGGTTCACTCAATTAGCAGCTTAGAGAGCCAGCATTTAAACTCCTTCAACTCTCATATCTCAAAGATCTTAAATCATTATATTACATTTCTTAATAATAGCAAGGCATATACATGTGATTTATATTAATATATGGCTTATTGACCAATATTTTTGAAAGGCAATATTTTGTTTGGCAAAGGTTATATCATTTCCCAATTTGTATTATTGATAATTAATTCTAGAAACCACATTAAAAAATAAATTTCAAGAAGCTTGTGGTAGATTGAGGCATTTCACATATTTTTAAAATTCCGTATGGTTTAAAGGGAGGATTTAAATCTCAAACCACACATGGTGGCTTTGTCATGTGTCAACTTGGCTAGGTTGAACTAAATTTGCTAGAATTACTTTCTTGTACATTTCCAGTTAGGGTGACCCTTACAGAGATTCTTATAGGATATTTGGAGGGCTAACTAGTTCACACATATGCATAAGATCAAATCACTATAACAAATATATACCTAATGGTTCTGCTTTTCTGATTGAACCCTGACTGATACAGTAACATTGTCAACACAATGGATTGAATTCCTTAAGCTATATAGAAGAGCTAGAGCTCTATTACCAGGTTCCATTTTGTTTCAATGAAGATGACTGAATTGGACTAAAATTTAGATGAATAAATCCAAATGGTCAATATCAGAGAGAAATAATACAAGCCTTTGTTCATTATGTTAATTTTCTCATATGCTAATAAGTAACATCAAAGATTTTGATTATGTTTTTGACAAAATTTAAAGTATTTTTCCCTAAAAAAAGAAAAATTTACTAATTTATTAGCTTACTGAAGTTTTAAACTAATAAATCATTATCTATAAATATGTAAACATCTGAAATGTTTTATTTTATTAAAATATATTCATTTCACATACTAATGTAATTACAAGTGACTGTAGAAACAAATCTAGCAATTGAAGAAAGATGTTTATTTTCTAGAATGATCAGATTACCTATCATTTACGTACTACAGTTACATTAACTGCCAAATGTAATAATCTTTGCTTTTCAAGACTTTGAAATCATTTAAAATAAAATCATTTTACATTCCTATTTTCACCTTAAGGCATAATCAGAAAAAAGAGATTCAAGAGACAATAAAGTGTGCATGGAGGGGGCAGAGTACAGATATTCTGAATCTGCCTTTTGGTGTAAAGTTACAAAAAAGTGTTTTGAATATTATTCTATGTATTTCTTAATCTGGACTCCCAATGGTTGCTCTTAAAATAGGATATGCACAGTTGGGAAGAGGGACATAGTGGAGGAGAGGTCTCTACTAATCATAGTCACAAGACCATGGACCCTCAGTAAGTTTATAGATATTCTCATATGGACACATAACATCTCTATAATAATATCTGACATCTATTTTCAAGGGACTTCATTTGTAAAATTGAGCTGCTTTGTGCTAAATTAATTCAGAAGGGCATGAAGGAACACACGATGCATTAAGGAACCGCTATTGCTATAGCAATTGAAAGGAGAATTATAATTAATTATTTTTAACCCATATGTATATTTTATAGGGACTTTTGAAAGAAAGGAAGTAGAACTCAGGAAACAAGCAACAGATGGGAAACTACATATGATTTTAAAGTTTTCTTTCTGTGTTACTAATCTGACACTCTATCATCTCTACATTAATTCCTTCTTTGACCAACAGGGAGGAAAATTTCTGGCCTAATTTGTGTGATTTCTATGGGGAATTACTAACGGACTGCAATAGAAAGCTCTCTACAAACCAAGATCTTTCACAAAATGCTTCACGGTAAAAATGTGTCTCCACATACACTCTAAATTCATCAAGTTCTTGAACTTGATGGCCAAATCATCCTATGACATATTTTAAGACATTCTCTAAGGGAAAAGTAAAAAAAGATCCTACAGACACTGAATCCTAAATAAACTGAGGACACACAGCTGGAGACTCTAAATGCTTTCTTCTTCCCCTATCAGATACCATCACTCTTTCCCAGTTCTGAGTCCAATCAAAATTGAATAAAAATTTTATTTCATCCACTAATGACCAAAAAAAAAAAAAGAGGTAAAAGGAAAGACCTTATAAATATGCATCCAAGCTAGTAGAAAATAAGTCTTGAATTAATGTATTATGACTATCTGGGAACTCTCTGAACAAAATTGTGTTGTCTTTTCCAGCCTCATTCTGCATATGTTAGCCTATTTCTCATAAACTATTTGAATTTCAATCATTTGTTCACATCCTCCGATCAGGATCTCATTAAAAATTCACTCACAAGCAACTGGTAATACTGGCAACCCCAATGTGTATCTCCAACTTTTTTTTTTTTAATTTATTTATTTATGGCTGTGTTGGGTCTTCATTTCTGTGCGAGGACTTTCTCTAGTTGCGGCAAGTGGGGGTCACTCTTCATCGCGGTGCGCGGGCCTCTCATTATCGTGGCTTCTCTTGTTGCGGAGCACAGGCTCCAGACGCGCAGGCTCAGTAATTGTGGCTCACAGGCCTAGTTGCTCCGCAGCATGTGGGATCTTCCCAGACCAGGGCTCGAACCTGTGTCCCCTGCATTGGCAGGCAGATTCTCAACCACTGTGCCACCAGGGAAAGCCATCCAACTTTTAACCATATACTAAAAACCAATGAAGATTCACGCTTGCAGAGTACCATGTAGGTCTGTGGGTGAAAAGACAAACTTGCTTTCCATAACTTTTGTACAATGTACAAATTCAAGTAAGTATCATTCTCTGGCATACAAATGTAAACCAATTACTGAGAAAGAAACTGTCATTGTATCTTACATACCCTGAGCAAGCCAATTTTTGCCACTGCACTATATAAGTAAAACTTACAGCCATTTGGGTGGAGGTAGCATTGTTAGTATGTGCAGTAAACATATCTAGGACCAAGATATTAGAAATATAAAAGCTGAGCTTTTATAGCATGATGTTACTTGCTCTCACTGTGGGTACATGTTATCTCTTTGCTCTCCCAACACTTGAAGGTTGAATCTCTGCTCCAAATTTTTCTCTGGTGAGGCCCCACCTACTGGATCCAATCCACAATAATGGCCTACACAACCTTTGGAGAGTGAGAAAGCATCTATATCTGCAAGACAACTAATGGACAACCACAGACCCTCACTTAGAGTTTCTTCTGTCCCTACTTCCAAAATGTGGGTATTTATATTAATAAAGCAGATTAATTTTGATTATATAGTTATATGTTGGGTATTTTTTTGCTATGTTGAATAATTATATAAGAAATAATTAATATGAAAAGATCATTTTCACTTATTAATGGAGAAAATGTAAGTTGACTTACTGTAGTCTTAAGACCTTACCTTCACCTCACTTCATAGATTGGTGTCCTATTTCCCAAATTCATCTCTTAATTATTCCCTTCATAAAAGGTGTGGTTATATAGGTAAAAAATAACAAAGTGAGGAATTTCCCTGGTGGTCCAGTGGTTAAGACTCCATGCTCCCAAAGCGGGAGGCTTGGTTTTGATTCCTAATCAGGGAACTAGATCCCGCATGGTGCAACTAAGAGCCTGTATGCTACGATTAAAAGATCCCTCATGCGGCAACTGAAGAACATGCATGCCACAACTAAATATCCCGCATGCTGCAACTAAGACCCAGCACAGCCAAAGAAATAAATAAATAATAAATATTTTTAAAAATAACAAAGTGAAAGATATATATGACAGTCACCATACCTTAACCAACAATTCAATGACACTAAATGATTTGCCTCCCTAGACTTCATAGTTTACTTTTTTCATGCTAAAGCAAATGGCCTAATTTGTGAGGCAAAGCCAGTGGTGAACCTTTGAGGGAATAACTGTATTTCATATTTATACCGTACGGCAATGTTGAAGGAGAAAAGAACTGTGTATCTTTAGTTCCACAATTGTGAAATGTCCACAGCCAAACTAGAACTTTTCTAATCTTACCTCAACCCTAAGTAATGAGGTCTAGGACAAGCCAGCATTCAACTTGAGAGACCATTAGTCTCATCCTCTTTATCCTTTTAAGGATCTACAGATGTTTCTTTTGAACTACCTTTCCTTTAGTTTTCTCTTACTGTTGAGTAAATATCTGAAATGAGGGCAATAGCTCTGTATTTTCTTGAGAGGAAATGGTTGTCTGGGTTGTTGCCAAAGAAGCTATGAATAGAATGCCCATGTGGGTGAACTACGGTGACATAAAGTCATTAAGACACCCAAAGGAAACTATATGGAAAATCTTCAAGAAGGAGTGAAAAGCTCCTTACCTTAAGAGATTTTCTGCCTATGGTCTTGAGAACCTTCATTACTTTCAGCTGTTTCCTTTGTATATCCTGTGTCACAGGTACCATACTCCATATATATCACAAATTTCCTGTCTCAATATTTCTAAATACAATGGTTTCTTTTCCGGAAAGGCCCTTTTACCCAATATCAACATATGCAAATACTTTGTATCTTTCAAAAGCCAGTTTGTGTGTGGGTTCCTGTACAGAATCCTTTCTGTCTATCCTCTTAAGTTTTCTCTTCCCACTCTTTTTTTCCACCTGTTTCATTGAGGTATAATTGACAAATAAGACTGTGTATATTTAAAGTGTACAATGTGAATATTTGATATACATTGTGAAGTGATTACTACAATCAAGTTAATTAACACATCCATAACCTCACATAATTATCTTTTTTTTTTTTCAGTGTAGTGAGAACGCTAAAGATCTACTCTCATAGGAAATTTCTACAGTACTATTAACTATAGTCACCATGCTGTACATTAGATCTCCAGAACTTATTCATATAATAACTGAAATTTTGTACCCTTTGACCAATACCTCCCACATTCTATTCCTACTCTTAAAACCTCAACCCCACTGACAACGTAGGTAGTAATTTTTTCTTCCTCTCTATGCCTATGTTAATCTATGATTTTCTATGACACTTACCACTTTACACACTGATTTCAATTTATTTGTGTAAATATTTCATCTCATTTAGACTCTTCTCTTTTTTAAGACAGAAGACATTTGATAATATGTATGTGATAAATACATATTTAGGATAGACCTCCCAGAACAGATTTTTAAGGATCATTTCTACAGAAATATAAATAAATAAATATATATATATATTTTAAACATCTTTATTGGAGTATAATTGCTTTATAATGGTGTTACTTTCTGCTTTATAACAAAGTGAATCAGCTATACATATACATATATCCCTATATATCCTCCCTCCTGCGTCTCCCTCCCACCCTCTCTCTCTCACCCCTCTAGGTGGTCACAAAGCACCCAGCTAATCTCCCTCTGCTATGCGGCTACTTCCCACTAGCTATCTATTTTACATTTGGTAGTGTATATAAGTCCATGCCACTCTCACTTCGTCCCAGCTTACCCTTCCCAATCCCTATATCCTCAAGTCCATTCTCTACATCTGCATCTTTATTCCTGTCCTGCCCCTAGGTTCTTCATAACCATTTTTTTTTTCTTAGATTCCATATATATGTGTTAGCATACGGTATTTGTTTTTCTCTTTCTGACCTACTTCACTCTGTGGTCCATCCACCTCACTACAAATGACTCAATTTTGGTTTTTTTATGGATGAGTAATATTCCATTGTATATATGTGCCACATCTTCTTTATACATTCATCTGTCGATGGATGCTTAGGTTGCTTCCATGTCCTGGCTATTGTAAATAGAGCTGCAATGAACATTGTGGTACATGACTCTTTTTGAATTATGGTTTTCTCAGGGTATATGCTCAGTAGTGGGATTGCTGGGTCATATGGTAGTTCTATTTTTAGTTTTTTAAGGAACCTCCATACTGTTCTCCATAGTGGCTGTATCAATTTACATTCCCACCAACAGTGCAAGAGAGTGTCCTTTTCTCCACACCGTCCCCAGCATTTATTGTTTGTAGACTTTTTGATGATGGCCATTCTGAGTGGTGTGAGGTGATACCTCATTGTAGTTTTGATTTCCATTCTTTAATGATTAGTGATGTTGATTAGCATTCTTTCATGTGTTTGTTGGCAATCTGTATATCTTCTTTGGAGAAATGTCTATTTAGCTCTTCTGCCCATTTATGGATTGGGTTGATAGTTTTTTTGATATTGAGTTGCATGAGCTGCTTATAAATTTTGGAGATTCATCCTTTGTCAGTTGCTTCCTTTGCAAATATTTTCTCCCATACTGAGGGTTGTCTTTTGGTCTTGTTTATGGTTTGTTTTGCTGTGCAAAACCTTTTAAGTTTCATTAGGTCCCATTCGTTAATTTTTATTTCCATTCCTCTAGGAGGTGGGCCAAAAAGGACCTTGCTGCAATTTGTGTCATAGTGTTCTGCCTATGTTTTCCTCTAAGAGTGTTAAAGTGCCTGGCCTTGCATTTAGGTCCCTAATCCATTTTGAGTTTATTTTTGTGTATCGTGTTAGGGAGTGTTCTAATTTCATTATTTTACATTTAGCTGTCCAGTTTTCCCAGCATCAGTTATTGAAGAGACTGTCTTTTCTCCATTGTATATTCTTGCCTCCTTTATCAAAAATAAGCTGACCATATGTGCGTGGGTTTATCTCTGGGCTTTCTATCCTGTTCCATTGATCTATATTTGTGTTTTTGTGCCAGTACCATGCTGTATTGATTACTGTAGCTTTGTAGTATAGTCTGAATTCCAGAAGCCTAATTCCTCCAGCTCTGTTTTTCTTTCTCAAGATTGCTTTGGCTATTCGGGGTCTTTTGTGTTTCCATACAAATTGTGACATTTTTTGTTCTAGTTCTGTGAAAAAATGATATTGGTAGGTTAGTAGGGAATGCATTGAATCTGTAGATTGCTTTGGGTGGTATAGTCATTTTCACAATGGTGATTCTTCCAATCCAAGAACATGGTATATCTCTCCATCTGTTTGTATCCTCTTTAATTTCTCGCATCAGTGTCTTATAGTTTTCTGCATACAGGTTTTTTGTCTCTTTAGGTAGGTTTATCCCTAGGTATTGTATTCTTTTTGTTGCAATGGTAAACGGGAGTGTTTCCTTAATTTCGCTTTCAGGTTTTTCATCATTAGTGTATAGGAATGCAAGAGATTTCTGTGCATTAATTTTGGATCCTGCAACTTTACCAAATTCATTAATTAGCTCTAGTAGTTTTCTGGTAGAGTCTTTAGGATTCTTTATGTAGAGTATCATGTCATCTGCAAACAGTGACAGCTTTACTTCTTCTTTCAGATTTGGATTCCCTTTATTTCCTTTTTTTCTCTGATTGCTGTGGCTAAAAATTCCAAAGCTATGTTGAATAATAGTGGTGAGAATGGGCAGACTTGTCTTGTTCCTGATCTTAGTGGAAATGGTTTCAGTTTTTCACCATTGAGAATGATGTTGGCTGTGGGTTTGTCATACATGGCCTTTACTATATTGAGGTAAGTTCCCTCTATGCCTACTTTCTGGAGCATTTTTATCATAATTGGGTGTTGAATTTTGCCAAAAGCTTTTTCTGCATGTATTGAGATGATCATATTGTTTTTATTCTTCAATTTGTTAATATGGTGTATCACATTGATTGATTTGCATATATTGAAGAATCCTTGCATTCCTGGGATAAACCCCACTTGATCATGGTGTATGAGCATTTTAATGTGCTGTTGGATACTGTTTGCTAGTATTTTATTGAGGATTTTTGCATCTATGTTCATCAGTGATATTGGCCTGTAGTTTTCTTTCTTTGTGACATCTTTGTCTGGTTTTGGTATCCGGTTGATGGTGGTCTTGAACAATGAGTTTGGGAGTGTTCCACCCTCTGCTATATTTTGGAAGAGTTTGAGAAGGTTAGGTGTTAGCTCTCTTGTAAATATTTGAGGGAATTCGCCTGTGAAGCCACCTGGTCCTGGGCTTTTGTTTGTTGGAATATTTTTAATCACAGTTTCAATTTCAGTGCTTGTGATTGGTCTGTTTATATTTTCTATTTCTTCCTGGTTCAGTCTTGAAAGGTTGTGTTTTTCTAAGAATTTGTTCATTTCTTCCAGGCTCTTCATTTTAGTGGTATATAGTTGCTTGTAGTAATCGCTCATGATCCTTTGTATTTATTCAGTGTCAGTTGTTAGTTCTCCTTTTGCATTTCTAATTCTATTGATTTAAGTCTTCTCCCTTTTTCTCTTGATAAATCTGGCTAAAGGTTTATTAATTTTGTTTATCTTCTCAAAGAACCAGCTTTTAGTTCTATTTATCTTTGCTATTGTTTCCTTCATTTTTTTTTCATTTATTTCTGATCTGATCTTTATGATCTCTTTCCTTCTGCTAGCTTTTGAGTTTTTTTGTTCTTTATTCTCTAATTGCTTTAGTTGTAATGTTAGGTTTTTTATTTGAGATGTTTCTTGTTTCTTGCGGTAGGATTGTATTGCTATAAACTTCCCTCTTAGAACTGCTTTTGCTGCACGCCATAGCTTTTGGGCCATTGTGTTTTCATTGTAATTTACTTCTAGGTATTTCTTGATTGCCTCTTTGATTTCTTCAGCGATCTCTTGGTTATTAAGTAGTCTATTGTTTGGCCTCCATGTGTTTGAAATTTTTACAGATTTTTTCCTGTAATTAATATCTAGTCTCATAGCGTTGTGGTCAGAAAAGATACTTGATATGATTTCAAATTTAAATTTACCAAGGCTTGATTTGTGAACCAAGATATGATCTACCATAGAGAATGTTCCATGAGCACTTGAGAAGAAAGTGTATTCTGTTGTTTTTGGATGCAATGTCCTATAAGTATCAATTAAGTCCAACTTGTTTAATGTATCATTTAAAGCTTCTGTTTCCTTATTTATTTTCATTTTGGATGATCTGTCCATTGGTGAAAGTGAGGTGTTAAAGTCCCCCACTATGATTGTGTTACTGTTGATTTCCCCTTTTATGGCTGTTAATTTTTGCCTTACGTATTGAGGTGCTCTTATGTAGCGTACATAAATATTTACAATTGTTATATCTTCTTCTTGGATTGATCCCTTGATCATTATGTAGTGTTCTTCTTTTTCTCTTGTAATAGTCTTTATTTTAAAGTCTATTTTTTTCTGATATGAGAATTGCTACTCCAGCTTTCTTTTGATTTCCACTTGCATTGAGTATCTTTTTCCATCCTCTCACTTTCAGTCTGTATGTGTCCCTAGGTCTGAAATGGGTCTCTTGTAGACAATATATATATGGGTCTTGTTTTTGTATCCATTCAGGCAGTCTATATCTTTTCGTGGGAGCATTTAATCCATTTACTTTTAAGGTAATTATTGTTACGTATGTTCCTATTACCATTTTCTTAATTGTTTTGGGTTTGCTATTGTAGATCTTTTCCTTCTGTTATGTTTTCTGCCTAGAGAAGTTCCTTTAACATTTGTTGTAAAGCTGGTTTGGTAGTGCTGTATTCTCTTAACTTTTGCTTGTTTGTAAATATTTTAATTTCTCCATCAAATCTGAATGAGATCCTTGCTGGATAGAGTACTCTTGGTTGTAGTTTTTTCCCTTTTATCACTTTAAATATGTCCTGCTACTCCCTTCTCGCTTGTAGAATTTCTGCTGAAAGATCAGCTGTTAACCTTATGGGGATTCCCTTGTATGTTACTTGTTTTTCCTTTGCTGCTTTTAATACTTTTTCTTTGTATTGAATTTTTGTTAGTTTAAGTAATATGTGTCTTGACGTGTTTCTCTGTGGATTTATCCTATTTGGGACTCTCTGCACTTCCTGGACTTGATTAACTATTTCCTTTTCCATATTAGGGAAGTTTTCAACTATAATCTCTTCAAATATTTTCTCAACCCTTTCTTTTTCTCTTCTTCTTCTGGGACCCCTATAATTCAAATGTTGGTGTATTTAATGTTGTTCCCGAGGTCTCTGAGACTGTCCTCAATTCTTTTCTTTCTTTTTTCTTTATTCTACTCTGCAGAAGTTATTTACACTATTTTATCTTCCAGGTCACTTATCTGTTTCTGCCTCAGTTATTCTGATATTGATTCCTTCTAGAGAATTTTTAATTTCATTTATTGTGTTGTTCATCTTTGTTTGTTTGCTCTTTAGTTCTTCTTGGTCATTGTTCATCATTTCTTATATTCTCTCCATTCTATTTCCAAGATTTTTGATCATCTTTACTATCATTACTCTGAATTCTTTTTCAGGTAGACTGCCTATTTCCTCTTCATTTGTTTGGTCTCGTGGGATTTTACCTTGTTCCTTCATCTGCTGTGTGTTTCTCTGTCTTCTCCTTTTGCTTAACTTAATGTGTTTTGGGTCTCCTTTTGCAGGCTCCAGGTTCATAGCTCCCGTTGCTTTTGGTGCCTGCCCCCAATGGCTAAGGATGGTTCAGTGGGTTGTGTAGGCTTCTTGTTGGAGTGGACAGGTACCTGTCTTCTGGTGGATGAGGCTTGATCTTGTCTTTTTTGTGAGCAGGACCGTACTTGGTGGTGTGTTTTGGGGTGCCTATGACCTTACTATGATTTTTAGGCAGCCTCTCTGCTAATGGGTGAGGTTGTATTCCTCTCTTGCTAGTTGTTTGGCATAGGGTGTCCAGCACTATAGCTTGCTGGTCGTTGAGTGGAGCTTGGTCTTAGAATTGAGATGGAGATCTCTGGGAGAGCTTTCGCCATTTGATATTACATGGAGCCGGGAGGTCTCTGGTGGGCCAGTGTCCTGAACTCGGCTCTCCCACCTCAGAGGCACAGGCCTGACACCCGGTCGGAGCACCTAGATCCTTCAGCCACAGGGCGCAGAAAAAAAAAAATAGAGAAATAAATAAATAAATTAATTAATTAATTAAAGTTATTGAAATAAAACAATAAAAAATAATTGTTAATAATTTTTAAAATTAAAAAGTAATAAAAAAAAAGAAAAGAGAGAAAGAAGAGAGCAACGAAAGTAAAAAAAACCAATCCACTAATGATAACAATAGCTAAAAGTATATGAAAAAAAAACAAACAAAATAAACTGAACAGACAGGACCCTAGGACAAGTGGTAAAAGTGAAGCTATACAGACAAAAATCACAAAAAAAAAGCATACACATACACACTCACACAAAAGAGAAATAGGAAAAAAAAATACATATATCATTGCTCCCAAAGTCTACTGCCTCAATTTTGGGATGATTCGTTTTCTATTCAGGTGTTCCACAGATGCAGGGAACATCAAGTTGATTGTGGGGGTTTAATCTGCTGCTTCTGAGGCTGCTGGGCGAGATTTCCGTTTCTCTTCTTTGTTCACACAGCTCCTGGGGTTCAGCTTTGGATTTGACCCTACTTCTGTGTGTAGGACACCTGAGGGCGTCTGTTCTTTACTCAGACAGGACGGGGTTAAAGGAGCAGCTGAATAGCAAGCTCTGGCTCACTCAGGCCGGGGGGAAGGAGGGGTACGGAATTCTGGGCGAGTCTGTGGTGGCAGAGTCTGGCATGATGTTACAACAGCCTGAGGCACACCGTGTGTTCTCCTGGGAAAGTTGTCTCTGGATCATGGGACCCTGGCCGTGGTGGGCTGCACAGTCTCTCGGGAGGGGAGGTGTGGATAGTGACCTGTGCTTGCACACAGGCTTCTTGATGGCTACAGCAGCAGCCTTCGCGTTTCATGCCCATCTCTGGGTCTGTGCTGATAGCCGCAGCTCACGCCCGTCTCTGGAGCTCGTTTAGGCAGTGCTCTGAAACCCCTCTCCTCCGGCACCCCAAAACAAGGGCCTCTCACCTCTTAGGCAGGTCCAGACTTTTTCCCGGACTCCCTCCTGTCTAGCTGTGGTGCACTAGATCCCTACAGGTTGTGTTCACGCAGCCAACCCCAGTCTTATCCCTGGGATCTGACCTCAGAAGCCTGAGTCTCAGCTCCCAGCCCCAACCCACCCCAGTGGGTGAGCAGAGAACCCTCTCATGCTAGTGAATGCTGGTTGGCACTGATTCTCTGTGTGGGAATCTCTCTGCTTTGCCCTCTGCACCCCTGTTGCTGTCCTCTCCTCCATGGCTCCGAAGCTGGCCCCCCAGCCACCCCCTGTCTCCTCCAGTGAAGGAGCTTCCTAGTGTGTGGAAACTTTTCCTCCTTCACAGGTCCCTCCCCGAGGTTCAAGTCCCATCCCTATTCTTTTTTCTCTGTTTTTTCTTTTTTCTTTTGCCCTACCCAGGTACGTGGGGGAGTTTCTTGCCTTTTGAGAAGTCTGAAATCTTCTGTCAGTGTTCAGTAGGTGTTCTGTAGGAGTTGTTCCACATGTAGATGTATTTCTGAGGTATTTGTGGGGAGGCAGGTGATCTCCACATCTTACTCCTCTGCCATCTTGAAGGTCCCCTTCAGAAGTATGTATTTTAATATAGATTTTTCAGAAACCAGCCTTCTTAATAAAAGAATAAATCTCCCATGATAATATTTTAGGCAAAATAAGGGAGTTTAACAATGAAAAAGACCAGCCTCTTTTTCAAACTTATGACAGACTTTGGAATCCTTTCCCAGTTTTGCAAAAGTGTTCTGTTCCTGATCATTAATTTTGTGGTCAGCTGTAGGTCTACCTTCTGTGTTAACTTGCTCACTCTCCACTCAGTACAAAACATCTCCTTATATTTAATATTAAAATATCTCTGAGGAATAATGTTACCAATATCCATGTTCTGGAAAATTACAACTCTGTGTTCCTTCAATTATTTTGTAATAGTTTTGTTAAACTTAGTATTTTGACTGACACTTTCTGAAGTTCCTAGGCAATCTATAACTTTGAAAACCTAAGGAAATAGTATTTTTAACAACATTTGGCTCATAGATCCTTTGATTGTCTGATAAAAATCATGGATCCTGCCTCTCAGAAAATGTAAAGTAAATATAAGGGTGAGGAGGTTCACAAAGGGTCTAAAACTCATCCACGGATACAACGTTACAAATCTTTGGTCAAAGTCATTGTGTAAGTTGAATGAGACTTAAATTAGAACTGACTCTCACAGAAACTGATAAATTTTTGTCTCCAGAACACTATATTGCCATACTCAAGAACAGAAAAGCAAAGTTCTCAATGTCTTAACATTCCTTTGGCTTATATTTTTCTGGGCAGAGATTGAAAATAAGATAGATCCAAATATCATTATTTTTGGACAACCATTACTGTTGACACTAGCAAAATATAAATATTATAGGAGCTTTTCAAATGATCCATTTTAACATGAGACATTTTAGTGAAACCCAAATTCAATTGGAAGGCACAACTGAATCCTTACAAAGTATCTTTCCAGTTTTATTAAAGACAAAACTGAAGCTCAGAGAGGAGAAGTAACCTGCCCCCACCACACATGTAAAATGTAGGGACAGAGACAGGAAACAAAAACACTGGATTTTCAGTTCACGTTCTTTTCCTAAATCATGAAGTTAGTAATTTTTTGTTCTGAAATATGACAGTTTTTCTTTTCATTTATCAACGTTATGAAATTTTGACAATAATAACAATTTGAGACTGTTTACAAAATCAAATGTCTGTTGCTTATAAAAAAATAAGAAAAATCCTGTATTTGTGCAGCAGCCTGGACTCTTACAGTGCTCTTGGGAATTTGACTCAAATAGAACTGCAATAAGGGCATTACCAATCACTCTTCTAAGAGGTAAAGATCTTCTTTTCAAGTGTTAAACACAGGGATGACTCCGCCTGAGTCTGCTGTGATTGTGAAATTGGTGGAAAATCTAAAAGCCAAAAGTCTCTTATGCCCTCAGATTCAAACCCTTCATAACAACTGTATTTAAAAAATCAATATAATATTTAAAAATGCAAGAGAAAACAGTGGATTCTAGATTTTTATTTTAAATTCCCTTTGACCTACCTGTGTTCTTATGGAATCTCAAAATACAAAGATAAGCACGTCACTTCTGCAGGGTGTATCCTTAGTATAGGCTTAAGTGTATCTTCACTCTTGACATGCAGCATTTAATTTTGCAAAATGACATTGCTGTGTCTCTGTATGCAAAATAGTAAATCCTTATAATAGTTAGTTGACATAAGTTAAAAATCACATTTAGAAATCTTTCTGGAATTTTGAAATAACAAAGAGAAAGGTTTCAATAACTAGGTGCCTGCAGTTTTATGGCATCTTTGATTTGTCCTTCAAGTAAAAGATCTTATCAGCAAGGAAGACTATAATAAGTTAGATGATGGTACTTTATAGATTGAGTGCAAGGAGTGACATGATCTCATGTAATCCTTGCATAACTTTGCAAGATATTATGGTTTCCATTTTACAGGTGGAACAATCAAGGTTCAGAGAATGTTAGAGACTTATTGATGTTATGTGGAAAATGGAGAAAACAAGGGAGATACACATATAAATTGCCTAGCATAGTGCCTGCTACAAGTAAGTGGATAATAAATATCACATGACAGACGAAATAGAAAGAGGATAGAAGAGAGGGAAGCAAAAAGAAAAGAAGAAACAGAGCCAGTATTAAATCTTTATTTTCTAATGGTACAGTTACTTCCAATAAGAGGTGAGAAGATTCTCATTTCCAATTTCTGACAGAAAACTTATTTATTACTTCATGTTGACTCATTTTTCAAATATTAGAAATTTGGGGAATAAATAAGAGGTAGAAATACAATAATAAATATCCAGGGGACTTCCCTGGTGGTCCAATGGATAAGACTCCGTGCTCTCAATGCAGGGAGCCCCACAGGTTCCATTCCTGTTTGGGGAACTAGATCCCGCATGCATCCCCCAACTAAGAAGTCCATATGCCACAAAAAAAAAAAAAAAAAAGGTCCCCGCATGCCATAACAAAGACCGCACATACCGCAACAAAGACCCGGAGCAGCCTAAATAAATTAATTAATAATAATAATAATAAATATCCAACCTTTTGAGACACAACTGTTTATTCAGTTCAATAAAAATAATTTAGTAAGTATTGGTAAAATATATGAAATGGATTCCTGCCCTCAATGTATTTGATGGTGAGTAAAGATATATATATATATATATATATATATATATATATATATATACACATACACAAATATTAAATCCTTTGGTCAGAAGATAATCATGTACCAAAATGTCTGTTACAGATAGAAAGTGCTATAGGACTGGGGCTAAAAGAGAAGATTAGAAAAGTAGAAAAGCCTGGAGTAAGCCAAAAAATGTCATAGAAGAGCTGGAAAGTATAACTTTTCTTAGGTAGACAGGTAGCAAAGAGAATTGTGCAAAGAGGAACAGGGAGGAATGAGTGAGATTCATGCCAGAAGACAGTCTTGACAGGAGTAAAGAATTTATGCTGGAAATAATAAAAGGTAAATTTGTATTGGAGGTGTGGCATTTAAGCATACATGTTTAGAATTGATCTATTAAGGAAAGAGGCCATTACAAATTCTATTGCTGGAGCATATGCAACACATATGGGGTCAGCTATCTGGTTCACTGCATTCAACATGCTTTTGTTGCAAAGGAACTCTGCCAAAAAGGCACCCTGGATAATGGCAGATCAGTTTTTGATGTTAGCTGAGTTATACCAATGTTGGTTTTATGAGCTTAATTTTCTTTTAAAGTTCTCTTAATTTTCTGAGCTTTAATTTTCATATTTTTTAAAGAAGAATTTTTTGACATTTTATTTCTAGATAACTATTTTAGGTTTCTTTTGAAGAAAGATTTTAGACATTTGATCATTGTTACCAATTACGTATACCTGAACATGACATAGGTTAAATGACCTTCATTTCTTACTTCAGCTCTCAATCTTTTCCTTTTGATCTGCTTGAGTCAGCACTCTTATAGCACTCCTACAGGCTAGGACATTAATTAAAGACAAAATTTAATAGACACTAACTTGGTTAATGAAAAATAATCACATTATTAGTTTTAACCTTAGTAGAACTTCATTAAAACAGAATTTTAAAATATTCTGAGGAATAAAAAATAAAGTTGAATGTTTGTCATCACTACCTACTTTATCTTAACCCTTGATCTTTCCTTACTTTATCTTACATTTAGTTAATTTTTTATATTAGAATAATTTTTCTTTTATTGATTGCCTATGCACTAGGCCCTGTTATTTCTTTTCATAAAAAAAATCTCTCATGCAATTGTCTGAACAACTCTGCAGATAAGAATTTTTACCTCAGTTTGAACAAATGAGAACCTTATATAACTTTCCCTTGATCTCTCAATCAATGAGAGGTTGAATCAGTTGCTTTGATTCCAAATTCATTACTCTTTCCACTGTACTATGATGTTTTCATCACATGAGATTATTCTGTGATTTCAAATTTATTGCAGTTAGCTTCAAGTAACCTCTTAATATTAATCTTTAAACTAGAAAAGCATTCCCACATTATTAATCTATCCTTTCTAGAGAAGTAGAAGTAAAAATTACCTTCCAAATAATCTTTCAATATATTTAGAAAAGTTCTTATGCCCAAATTTCTGTGGGCCTGATCCATAACTAAATGGTAAATAAAAAGCTGAGGACTATTAAAGACTTCACTGCTCAGGAGTTATTCACCACTTTCCATTGACTGAGGTCTATTTTGCTCTCATAATTGTAGATATATTAATTAGAAAGGAAAAAAGTCCTTGTTAACCAAAAACTCATTAGTTCTAAGCAAGAACTTATGTACTAAGCAAGGTCATGGGTAATTCTCCTTACTTTTAAACAAATCATCAGATTCTTTATTCTACCCAGCAATAAGAGACACTTAACACAGAGGTTAAAGAAGTCAGTTCTGAGAAGCAGGAAAAATTAATTTGCTTTTCATAAATTAACAAATTTATTTTCAAGTTGACACTTCCACATAGCTGTTCATTGAGGTGAAAAAGTTTTCTTTTCCTATAATTCAATTTGGTAACAGTTAGAAAGGTTTGATTATGTTTTTCCATTTGTGTTTGGACCTCAAAGAAAGCCTAAATTTTACAGCAGGAAGCATATTTTGTTACATCTCCACTGATCAACATTTCCCTAGTAGTCAAATAGACTTTTTCAGGAAATGAAGTACTCAAACAGGCAAAAGTCTTGCATTTTCTGAGCTTTCTTATAGTGAGGCACATGAAGCAGTAAAAAATTTAGGTAGGCTCCATGAAGTAGTGGAAAAGGCATTTCTCTGTACTGCAGACCTGCATTCTGACCCCAGTTCTGCACCCAAGGGCCAGCTGTGTAACTTTAAGAAAGCCAGTTTATCTCTCCAGAGCTCCATCTTCTCATTAAATCAGCAAAGAGGCTGGACAGGAGTCTCACTGAATTCCTCTTTCCTCTATGATTTCTACAGTTAACCTCACACCAATTGTGTTTAGACTGTGGAAATGGAAATGCAAAGCTCAAAAGCTGAGTAAGTGGTGTTTACTTTTTCAGCCTGATAAGCTTCAGGAAGAATTGTATGTATGGATTTACCCTGAAGTTTCCTGCGAAATTCAAGAACTTCTAATGAGACACATACCTCATGACTCGAGATGTTGTGATAGTTGCCTAAATTTTTTTCTTAGTAACAAATGTAGGAGGGAGTTATAAAAAACTAATTGGGAGAAATGTTTTAAAGTTAGTTGCAGTAGTGGTATTGTTAGTCACAGGAAACCTAAATTTCCTAGAAGCTTGATGCAACACTACACATTTGTCAGAACTGGACACAGCAGATAACTCGAGGCCAATTGCTTTCTCACCATATGATGTAAACTATAGTTTCACAAGTTCAAAGTGTAGGATTCAAACTAAAAGAGGACCAGAATGTTGGTAGAAGACAGAAAATTAGTTTGTAATTTCCTTTGAGGCAGAAAACCATCTATAAGAAAAAAAAAATCACATGCAAGTAAAAAAAAATCAAGACTTTTCAGACTAAAATATGATATAACCAAAGAACTCAACTCCTACCAATATCAGAATTCTATTATTAAATATTTCCCAGCTCTGCTAATCTTATGCAATCCAACTGATCAGTTATAGAAGAAATTTGGATTAGATAATCAATTTCTTACAGACATCTGTGTTCAGTTTCAACTGAGATAACTAACAGATCAACCAGCTTAAATTGCAAAGGAAAACACCTATATGTTAACAGCTTATCTGACACAGGGTTAACACACTTTTTAGCTGTCAAGTTTTAAGACAAAACGTATAAAATTATTAATACTACTGTCTCATATTCAATGGTACCTCAGTGATTTCCAGAGGATTTTAAGATTTATTTTCTTATGAGTTGCCCACAGGAAGTCTGTGACTTGGCAGGGCTGGTATCACCATCCCTGTCAGCAGATGGGAAGTCTAAACCCCACAAGTGTTGACAGAGCCAAGTTTGTGCTATCAGTAAAAGGCAGAGGTGGAACTCCAACTGATTCCCTCTGAGTAAATTCCCAAAAATGATTTGGTGAGAATATGTCTTTTATATCCACTCATATGTGTGCCTTGCTTTATGTCTTTGAATAATGTGTTATATCCAGGGTTCAATCATCTTTCTTAATTTTAAAAAATTATTAAATAGTAACCAAAAATACAAAGTCCTACTGGACATCTTCCTCCCCTTTGGGTGGCATCACTTTCCATACATTCACAGAAGACACAATTATATATAGTGTGTGATGCTGCAGTGTTAAACCCAGTGATAATTTTGATTCAGGGAAGGAACAATAAAAATATATCTTTCAACAGCTGAGCAAGAAGACGCTTAAAATCATCTCCGTAGTAACTGGCCTCTAAAAATTGAACCAAAATATACTCTTCCTGCTTTACCCCCTGAATTTTCCCTAAGTCTGACTTTCCCCTGGCCATGCACTTGGTTGTTCTGCAGTGTCTGTAGGTGATTAATGATATGGTCTTTTAAAGGATTTAGTTTAGTTTCACAGGGTAAAGTCCCCAATCTAGGTAACAAAATTAAATTATTGACTAGTATCACAGGTTTGTGTGCTGCCTGTTCACTGAAGCAGGAGGCAAAAAGATAAAGCCACTGATGTTGCCCCGACTGCGTCACAGGCAGCTTATTTCCTAGGAAACTCTCAGGCAAGAAAGGAAGCAGCTTATTAGAGATGAGCAAAGGCTTGTTGCTTAAATTAGAGTTTTCTAAGCCTTTCCTCTTGTCTCACTCCTAATTTCAAAAACACTGGCAAGCACTGATTATAACATGTCACTGACACTTTGCTGCTAATCTATTCAATAATGTCTATTTGGGGCTCCCACTTTAAAGCATTTCAGGGTAGGGGCACTATTAACTTTTAAAAATAGTCTCATAATTGATATAGAGTTCTTAATATTTTGTTCTGCCATATATACTTTAATATTCTTCCATTTTTCTTGTTTTTGAGATTACTTTATAAGGCAATAAATTCCTTATATAAGTTTCATAAAAAATAAAAAAAATATTTTACTTAAAATCTACCTTGAAAGGCAAATAAAAAGAGCAAACTAATTAATAGATCCAGTTGGTACTCTAAACCAAACTCGGGTTTGCTCGCCCGCTCACAGTAAAGCCAAACTACTGACACCATGTTGTGGTGAAGGGGAAAGCACAGCATTTATTGTAAGGTGCCAGACAAGGAGTCTCGGGCAGCTAATACTCAAAAGACCCATACTCCCCGGTGGGTTTCAGGGAGGTATTTTTAAAGGCCAGGTGAGGGAGAGAAGATGTGGGGTGTGTGATCAGCTCGTGCAAAAGTCTCTGATTGGTTGATAGTGAGGTAACAGAGTGGTGTCACAGGTGTTAACATTATCAGTCCTCAGGGTCCAGTATGTCTGGAGGCTGTGTGCTCGTGGTCATCAAGTAGTTAACTTCTATTAGGTGGGGGTTTTAGCATCTATAAAACAACTTAGGAAATGTGTATTATATACTGTTATCTTGGTACTTCAGAGAGGAGCTAAAGCAGAGGACATGAGGGAAAGAGTCTGCCCCAGGAAGGCTCCATAGGGTCCTACTCAGTTACACAGTCTCAAAATTATCTCTGGCCAGGATTCAAGGAGAGAACTGACATTAAACAGCATAGAAGTTACATTACACAGATGATAGATATGTGACTTCTGCTGTTATCTTAATTTATCTGGATAGCCTGGCAACTCCTGGGGTCTGACTGGAAGGATAACTTCTCTGCCACATGACAAGATCAGACAAGATCTCTGACTGCATTGGAACATAATCTTGATAAAGCTTGGTTCAATTTCAAACAGATAACAACCATACAGTCAGAAGTTCTGTCCTTATTAAACATGCAAAATCATACCAATAGAATAAGGCAGAAAAGAGAATACAGGGACTATTTTTCCAATTTCAATTGGGTCAATAAGAAAGAGTAGTAAAAGCTTTAGGATCAAGATGTTGAATTGAGCATCCACATTTCTCTTCCCTCCATACTCAAATTCCATTAAAATTACAGTAAAAAATTCAAGAAGAAATCTATTCACTATAGGTGCTGAGACATGAGTGACACATCAGCAAGCTCATGATTTAAAACATTTATGTGATAGAGAAAGCAGATGGGATTTTATTTGTGAATGATCAGAGTTAAGGAAGGTATCACTCAGAAAGTACACAGAAAAATGATGCAGTAGGGTTGAGAGATTTTCTTATGGCTGACCTCTTAGCAATTTAATCTCAGGGTAGGCAGTTATGGAAATGGAGAAGTGTGGTAGAACAGAAATCAAAGTATTTAATTAAGAACAGTTCATGAAAAAGTCATTCAATTTTAGCTGTGCCTCCCCCATTTTCCTTTCATGTTCAGCAACAGAGTTTACACAAAGCCAACATAGAATTTCTCTCTAAAGAAATGGAACTAGCCCCCAGGAAACAAACTCTCAGGATTCCCCAACCATTGTGTGCCTTGATTAGGTTATGGGTAGGGTAAAAATATGACTATCATTCAAAACAGATCACTGGGACAACAGGTATAAACTGAGACTATTGAGGACAAACCCATGAATACAGTCACTCTAGCTATGTGTGTCTTGAGATACTGATCCTCTCAGCTCTTGGGGAAGCTGAGTGGGGCCAAAGGCCCCAGGCCAGGCTGAGTAGTCTCAGCCTGTTTACCACAATGTGCCAGCAAGTATTGTTATTTTCTACATGTGTTATGCCAATGTATATGGGGCACTGTGTTAAAGCAGAAGTCACATACTCATGGCCCTAAAGCATGTTTCATTTCACTATGAAGAATTTTAAAAAGATTGACTCACTGTTTAGCAATCAGGAAATTATATATAAATATCTGAATTTTGCATAGTTCTTGGAACAAAAAAGAATATATGTTCATATTATAACCACATTCTGTTCTAGAAACAATCCAATGGAGCTGATTAGAGGCAATTACCAGGAAGCTTTACCTATTCATCTTACCTGCAAGTCTCATATAGCCCCTTAAGTGTGTTTCTACTTTTGGCAGTCACCTAAGAGAAAATCCCTCCCCATTTTGGCCTGATGGTGTGGAGAGGACAGCTGACTCTGCTTGGCAACAGCAAACCCTAAAGTGAAACAGGCCTACCTGCCTGTTGACCTGTCCTACCAATATTCCCAAAGCCCAGGTCTGATCCTCTCACAGAGAAATAGTGGAAGACATCTCCAATAATACAGCTGATCCTTCATTCATAAATAAGTCATGCAAAGGTCACAAGATATTTGAGAGAACCTAACAATAAGAAAGAGGAGGATTGGAGAGAAGATGGCGGAAGAGTAAGACGCGGAGATCACCTTCCTTCCCACAGATACAGTAGAAATACAGCTACACGTGGAACTGCTCCTACAGAACACCCACTGAACGCTGGCAGAAAACGTCAGACCTCCCAAAAGGCAAGAAACTCCCCCACGTACCTGGGTAGGGCAAAAGATAAAAGAAATAACAGAGACAAAAGAATAGGGATGGGACCTGCACCAGTGGGAAGGAGCCGTGAAGGAGGAAAGGAAAGGTTTCCACGCACTAGGAAGACCCTTCGTGGGCAGAGACTGCGGGTGGCAGAGAGGGGAAGCTTTGGAGCCACGGAGAAGAGTGCAGCCACAGGGCTGCAGAGGGCAAAGTGGAGAGATTCCCGCACAGAGGCTCGGCGCCGAGCAGCACTCAGCAGCCCGAGAGGCTTGTCTGATCACCCGCCAGGGCGGGTGGGGCTGGGAACTGAGTCTCGGGCTGTGGTCGGATCACACAGAGAGGACGGGGTTGGCGGCGTGAACACAGCCTGAAGGTGTTAGTGCACCACAGCTAGCCGGGAGGGAGTCCGGGAAAAACTCTGCAGCTGCCAAAGAGGCAAGAGACTTTTTCTAGCCTCTTTGTTTCGTGGCGCGCAAGGAGAGGAGATTCAGAGCAACGCCTAAACGAACTACAGAGACGGGCACGAGTTGCGGTGATCAGCGCAGACCCCAGAGACGGGCGTGAGCCGCGGCGATCAGCGCAGACCCCAGAGACAGGCGTGAGCCGCGGCGATCAGTGCAGACCCCAGAGATGGGCGTGAGACGCTAAGGCTGCTGCTGCCACCACCAAAAAGCCTGTGTGCGAGCACAGGTCACTCTCCATACCACCCCTCCCGGGAGCCTGTGCAGCTCGCCACTGCCAGGATCCCATGATCTGGGGACAACTTTCCTGGGAAAATGCACGGCGCGCCTCAGGCTCGTGAAACGTAATGCTGGCCTCTGCCGCTGCAGGCTCGCCCCGCCTCCTCTGTACCCCTCCCTCCCCCCGGCCTGAGTGAGCCAGAGCCCCTGAAGCAGCTGCTCCTTTAACCCCGTTCTGTCTGGGCGGGGAACGGATACCCTCAGGTGACCTACACGCAGAGGTGGGGCCAAATCCAAAGCTGAACCCCGGGAGCTGTGCGAACAAAGAAGAGAAAGGGAAATCTCTCCCAGCAGCCTCAGAAGCAGCAGATTAAAACTCCACAAACAACCTGATGTGCCTGCATCTGTTGAATACCTGAATAGACAACGAATCATCCCAAATTCAGGAGGTGGACTTTCAGAGCAGGATATATTAATTTTTCCCCTTTTCCTTTTTTTGTGAGTGTATATGTATATGCTTCCGGGTGAGATTTTGTCTGTATAGCTTTGCTGTATAATAGCTTTATTTTACTTCACTATATTATATCCTCTTTCTTTCCTTCTTTCTTTCTATTTTTTCTCCCTTTTACTCTGAGTCGAGTGGATTAAAGGCTCTTGGTGCTCCAGGCAGGCATCAGGGCTGTGCCTCTGAGGTGGGAGAGCCAACTTCAGGACACTGGTCCACAAGAGACCTCCCAGCTCCACGTAATACCAAATGGTGAAAATCTCTCAGAGATCTCCATCTCAACATCAAGACCCAGCTTCACTCAACGACCAGCAAGCTACAGCGCTGGACAACCTTTTCCAAACAACTAGCAAGATAGGAACACAGCCCCATCGATTAGCAGAGAGGCTGCCTAAAATCATAATAAGGCCACAGACACCCCAAAATACACCACCAGACGTGGATGTGCCCACCAGAAAGACAAGATCCAGCCTCATCCACCAGAACTCAGGCACTAGTTCCCTCCACCAGGAAGCCTACACAACCCACTGAACCAAACTTAGCCACTGGGGACAAATACCAAAAAGAACAGGAATTACCAACTTGCAGCCTGTGAAAAGGAGACCCCAAACACAGTAAGATAAGCAAAATGAGAAGACAGAAAAACACACAGCAGATGAAGGAGCAGGGTCAAAACACACCAGACCTAACAAATGAAGAGGAAATAGGTAGTCTACCTGAAAACGAATTCAGAATAATGATAGTAAGGATGATCCAAAATCTTGGAAATAGAATAGACAAAATGCAAGAAACAATTAACAAGGACGTAGAAGAACTAAAGAGGAACCAAACAACGATGAAAAACACAATAAATGAAATTAAAAATACTCTAGATGGGATCAATAGCAGAATAACTGAGGCAGAAGAAAGGATAAGTGACCTGGAAGATAAAATGGTGGAAATAACTACTACAGAGCAGGATAAATAAAAAAGAATGAAAAGAACTGAGGACAGTCTCAGAGACCTCTGGGACAACATTAAACACACCAACATTCGAATTATAGGGGTCCCAGAAGAAGAAGAGAAAAAGAAAGGGACTGAGAAAATATCTGAAGAGATTATAGTTGAAAACTTCCCTAATATGGGAAGGGAAATAGTTTATCAAGTCCTGGAAGCACAGAGAGTCCCATACAGGATAAATCCAAGGACAAACACACCAAGACACATATTAATCAAACTGTCAAAACTTAAATGTAAAGAAAACATTTTAAAAGCAGCAAGGGAAAAACAACAAATAACACACAAGGGAATCCCCATAAGGTTAACAGCTGATCTTTCAGCAGAAACTCTGCAAGCCAGAAGGGAGTGGCAGGATATACCTAAAGTGATGAAGGAGAAAAACCTACAGCCAAGATTACTCTACCCAGCAAGGATCTCATTCAGATGTGATGGAGAAATTAAAATCTTTACAGACAAGCAAAAGCTGAGAGAGTTCAGCACCACCAAACCAGCTTTACAACAAATGCTAAAGGAACTTCTCTAGGCAAGAAACACAAGAGAAGGAAAACACCTACAATAACAAACCCAAAACATTTAAGAAAATGGGAATAGGAACATACATATCGATAATTACCTTGAATGTAAATGGATTAAATGCTCCCACCAAAAGACACAGGCTGGCTGAATGGATACAAAAACAAGACCCATATATATGCTGTCTACAAGAGACCCACTTCAGATCTAGAGACACATACAGACTGAAAGTGAGGGGATGGAAATAGATATTCCATGCAAATGGAAACCAAAGAAAGCTGGAGTAGCAATTCTCATATCAGACAAAATAGACTTTAAAATAAAGACTATTACAAGAGACAAAGAAGGACACTATATAATTATCAAGGTTTCGATCCAAGAGGAAGGTATAACAATTGTAAATATTTATGCACCCAACATAGGAGCACCTCAATACATAAGGCAAATACTAACAGCCATGAAAGGGGAAATCGACAGCAACACAATCATAGTAGGGGACTTTAACACCCCACTTTCACCAATGGACAGATCCTCCAAAATGAAAATAAATAAGGAAACACAAGCTTTAAATGATACATTAAACAAGATGGACTTAATTGATATTTATAGGACATTCCACCCAAAAACAACAGAATACACATTTTTCTCAAGTGCTCATGGAACATTCTCCAGGATAGATCATATCTTGGGTCACAAATCAAGCCTTGGTAAATTTAAGAAAATTGAATTCGTATCAAGTATCTTTTCCGACCACAACGCTATGAGACTAGATATCAATTACAGGAAAAGATCTGTAAAAAATACAAACACATGGAGGCTACACAATACACTGCTTAATAACGAAGTGATCACTGAATAAATCAAAGGGGAAATCAAAAAATACCTAGAAACAAATGACAATGGAGATAAGACGACCCAAAACCTATGGGACGCAGCAAAAGCAGTGCTAAGAGGGAAGTTTATAGCAATACAAGCCTACCTCAAGAAACAGGAAACATCTCGAATAAACAAACTAACCTTGCACCTAAAGCAATTAGAGAAAGAAGAACAAAAAAACCCCAAAGCTAGCAGAAGGAAAGAAATCATAAATATCAGGTCAAAAATAAATGAAAAAGAAATGAAGGAAACAATAGCAAAAATCAATGAAACTAAAAGCTGGTTCTTTGAGAAGATAAACAAAATTGATAAACCATTAGCCAGACTCATCAAGAGAAACAGGGAGAAGACTCAAAACAATAGAATTAGAAATGAAAAAGGAGAAGTAACCACTGACACTGCAGAAATACAAAAGATCATGAGAGATTACTACAAGCAACTCTATGCCAATAAAATGGACAACCTGGAAGAAATGGACAGATTCTTAGAAATGCACAACCTGCCAAGACTGAACCAGGAGGAAATAGAAAATATGAACAGACCAATCAGAAGCACTGAAATTGAAACTGTGATTAAAAACCTTCCAATAAACAAAAGCCCAGGACCAGATGGCTTCACAGGTGAATTTTATCAAACATTTAGAGAAGAGCTAACTCCTATCCTTCTCAAACTCTTCCAAAATATTGCAGAGGGAGGAACACTCCCAAACTCATTCTACGAGGCCACCATCACCGTGATACCAAAACCAGACAAAGATGTCACAAAGAAAGAAAACTACAGGCCAATATCACTGAAGAACATAAATGCAAAAATCCTCAACAAAATACTAGCAAACAGAATCCAACAGCACATTAAAAGGATCATACACCATGATCAAGTGGGGTTTATTCCAGGAATGCAAGGATTCTTCAATATACGCAAATCAAACAATGTGATACACCATATTAACAAATTGAAGGAGGAAAACCATATGATCATCTCAATAGATGCAGAGAAAGCTTTGGAAAAAATTCAACACCCATTTATGATTAAAGCCCTGCTGAAAGTAGGCATAGAGGGAACTTTCCTCAACATAATAAAGGCCTTATATGACAAACCCACAGCCAACATTGTCTTCAAAGGTGAAAAACTGAAACCATTTCCACTAAGATCAGGAACAAGGTAAGGTTGCCCACTCTCACCACTATTATTCAACATAGTTTTGGAAGTGTTAGGCACAGCAATCAGAGAGGAAAAAGAAATAAAAAGAATCCAAATCTGAAAAGAAGAAGTAAAGCTGTCACTCTTTGCAGATGACATGATACTATACATAGAGAATCCTAGAGATGCTACCAGAAAACTACGAGAGCTAATCAATGAATTTGGTAAAGTAGCAGGATACAAAATTAATGCACAGAAATCTCTTGCATTTCTATACACTAATGACGAAAAATCTGAAAGTGAAATTAAGAAAACACTCCCGTTTACCACTGCAACAAAAAGAATAAAATATCTAGGAATAAACCTACCTAAGGAGACAAAAGACCTGTATGCAGAAAATTATAAGACACTGATGACAGAAATTAAAGATGATACAAATAGATGGAGAGATATACCATGTCCTTGGATTGGAAGAATCAACATTGTGAAAATGACTCTACGACCCAAAGCAATCTACAGATTCAATGCAATCCCAATCAAACTACCAATGGCATTTTTCAGAGAACTAGAACAAAATATTTCATAATTTGTATGGAGACACAAAAGACCCTGAATAGCCAAAGCAATCTTGAGAACGAAAAAGGGAGCTGGGGGAATTAGGCTCCCTGACTTCAGACTATATTACAAAGCTACAGTAATCAAGACAGTTTGGTACTGGCACAAAAACAGAAATATAGATCAATGGAACAGGATAGAAAGACCAGAGATAAACCCACGCACATATGGTCACCTTATCTTTGATAAAGGAGGCAAGCATATACAGTGGAGAAAAGACAGCCTCTTCAATAAGTGGTGCTGGGAAAATTGGACAGATACATGTAAAAGTATGAAATTAGAACACTCCCTGACACCATGCACAAAAATAAACTCAAAATGGATTAAAGACCTAAGTGTAAGGCCAGACACTATCAAACTCTTAGAGGAAAACATAGGCAGAACACTCTATGACATACATTACAGCAAGATTCTTTTTGTCCCAGCTCCTAGAGAAATGGAAATAAGAACACAAATAAACAAATGGGACCTAATGAAACTTAAAAGCTTTTTCACAGCAAAGGAAACCATAACCAAGACCAGAAGACAACCCTCAGAATGGGAGAAAATATTTGCAAATGAAGCAACTGACACAGGATTAATCTCCAAGATTTACAAGCAGCTCACGTAGCTCAATAACAAAAAAACGAACAACCCAATCCAAAAATGGTCAGAAGACCTAAATAGACATTTCTCCAAAGAAGATATACAGATTGCCAACAGACACATGAAAGAATGCTCAACATCATTAATCATTAGAGAAATGCAAATCAAAACTGCAATGAGATGTCATCTCACACCGGTCAGAATGGCCATCATCAAAAAATCTAGAAACAATAAATGCTGGAGAGGGTGTGGAGGAAAGGGAACCCTCTTGCACTGTTGGTGGGAATGTAACTTGATACAGCCACTATGGAGAACAGAATGGAGGTTCCTTAAAAAACTAAAAAGAGAACTACCATACGACCCAGCAATCCCACTACTGGGCATATACCCTGAGAAAACCATAGTTCAAAAAGAGTCATGTACCAAAATGTTTATTGCAGCTCTATTTACAATAGCCAGGACATGGAAGCAACCTAAATGTCCATCGACAGATGAATGGATAAAGAAGATGTGGCACATATATACAATGGAATATTACTCAGCCATAAAAAGAAATGAAATGGGGGTATTTTTATTGAGGTGGATGGAGTTAGAGTCTGTCATACAGAGTGAAGTAAGTCAGAAAGAGAAAAACAAATACAGTATGCTAACACATATATATGGAATCTAAGGGAAAAAAAAAAGGCCATGAGGAACCTAGTGGCAAGACGGGAATAAAGACACAGACCTAGTAGAGAATGGACTTGAGGATATGGGGAGGGGGAGGGGTGAGATGTGACAGGGTGAGAGTGTCATGGACATATATACACTACCAAATGTAAAATAGATAGCTAGTGGGAAGCAGCCGCATAGCACAGGGAGATCAGCTCGGTGCTTTGTGACCACCTAGAGGGGTGGGATGGGGAGGGTGGGAGGGAGGGAGATGCAAGAAGGAAGAGATATGGGAACATATGTATTTGTATAACTGATTCAGTTTGTTATAAAGCAGAAACTAACACACCATTGTAAAGCAATTATACTTCAATAAAGATGTTTAAAAAAAAAAAAAAGAAGAAAGAGGAGACATAATTCCAAGATGAACAAGCAAATCGACTGAATTTCCTTTTCTTTCTTTCCACACCATTTCATATATTACTCCATATCATTCTCTTCATGGCACTTACCACTCTCAAATTGCCCAGCTTGTTTATTCATTTGTCTATTGACTGTCTCCTCACTAGAAAGTCATCTCCACAAGGAGAATGACTTTAATTATCAGTTATTCTTATATAATTCACACATAAAATAGAGCCTAGTACTGAAGAAGCACTTTACAAAAATATTTTCTAGTGGTATGAAAACAATCACTTGAAATACAAGCAGAAATGTTTAAAAGTGCCTCCCTTAGCAGAGGGAGACTAGAGTTAAGGAAGATAATCTTTTATCTATTAATTTTAGCAAATGTATACAATTTTGACTTTTATTAGTATACTCATATATTATTTTTATAAAAATTTGAAAAACAAGGAATGGAAAAGAACTATTCATGTGTTAAAACAGCCAGTGCTTCCTAAGCTTAGAATTCTTCTCTAATGTATAAAACTAAAATTGGTATTTCTGAGGAAACCAGATATTTTATCTAGGTGACCAAATTTATTATTTGTTGGCTTGTATGTTGACAAGTTTGGCTTTGAATTCCTCCATCTGGCTGAAAAGTAGACTGGTTACAAGTATGTATCCCGGAGTCAAGCAGCCCTGGATTCAAATCCTTGCTCTGCCACTTATCACTTTTATGTCCTCATTTCTCTATGCATCAGTTAGTCCTTATCCATAAAATGAGGTCATGGTGAGAATGAAAAAAAGATAATACAGAAAGGCAATTAACCATGCATGGCACATTCAGTGCTCAATAAATATCAGCTATTCTAATAATTATATTTATTTGTAGGCTTCCCTATGTTCAAATCATTTAAATCTGTGAAAGAGGTGATAGTTCATCATCACTTTTTCCATGACCATTATTTGAGCACCAACTGCATACCAGCAGCTGTAATGAACTCTGGGAGAACAAATAAAAATAAGACAAGTAGTGAACTGTGGGGACTGCCTTGGTGGTCCAGTGGTTAAGACTTTGCCTTCCAATGCAGAGGGTGTGGTCTTGATCCGTGGTCGGGGAGCTAAGATTCCCACATGCCTCAGGTCCAAAAAACCAAAACATAAAACAGAAACAATGGTGTAACAAATTCAATAAAGACTAAATATGGTCCACATCAACAACAAAAAAAAAAACAGTGAACTGTGAACATCAGATGATTATATCTATGTTCTTCATGATCTTAGAATTCTAAAGGTGATAATTAAAGAAAGGCAAATAGCTAGAGCTGCTCTGAGTACTGATTTGTCACCTTCTTTCATACAACTTTTGAATTTTGCTTGTATGCTACCCTCTCAATCTCTACTCTTTTTGTATATATGAGTTTTCAGATTAGTCACTCAACTCTTTTGCATCAGCATGTAAGCATAAATTAATTTAAAAATATTAGTCCCACATTCTACTGCTAACAGACCTTAGGTTTAAAAAAAATCCATTAAACTGATTTTAATGGAGCAAAGTAATAAAAATCATTTTGCAACAATTTTATAAGTGTGAATGAAAATACGCTATATTACGTAGTGCAAGTGACCCCAGCATCTTCAGCATTTGAACAGACTCTCACACCCCACTATCTGATTTTACATTCTTCAATAGATGATTGTCTCCCAAAACAAAATACTTCATTCAGCCACATTGGACCAGTACCTTGTCCAAAATAAACTCCCTTATGCACATTTCGAACACCTTGGTATCCCAAATTCTTACAGATGACCAGTCCACCATGTATTTCCCACTGGTCATCATGGAAAATTTCCACTCTGCCTTTGTGAGGGCCGCTACTACCAACCAGTTGAACTGTCTTAGATGGTGAGTTCTGGAGGCCAGAAGTCTGAAATCAAGATGTCGGCAGGGCAATGTTTTCTTTGAAGCTCTGGGGAGAAATCTTTCCTTGCCTTATCTTAGTTTCTAATGGCTCCCAGCAAGTCCCACTAGAATTCCCACTAGAATAAGCTTAGGGAAAAAAGAATTTAAAAATAAATTGCCAAGAGGCATTGTAAGATATGCAATGTTAGACAGACAAATTAAAGGAAAAGTTCATTGGAAAAATACTTCTTATAAGTAAATTTTTTGTGTGCTATACCAAAGCAAAATGTTCTATAGGCATTATCTAATAAAAAATAATAATGATTATTTTTTTTAAAAAAGAGGCTAGCTCCACACTCAGCACATTTTTATTCTTTTATAATTTGACTATCTTCTATAAAATAAAAATAGGTGAGCTTTCCTAACTCTGCAAGTCTGCTTCTATTTCGTAAATAAGTTCATTTGTATCATTTCTTTATATACTCTGCATATAAGTGGTTTCATATATTTCTCTTTCTCTGTCTGACTTACTTCACTCAGTATGACAATCTCTAGGTCCATCCATGTTGCTGCAAAAGGCATTATTTCAATCTTTTTAATGGCTGAGTAATATTCCATTGTATATATGTACCACAACTTCTTTATGCATTCCTCTGTTGATGGACATTTAGGCTGCTTCCACGTCTTGGCTATTGTAAACAGTGCTGCAATGAACATTGGGGAGCATACATCCTTTTGGACCATGTTTTTCTCTGGATATATGCCCAAGAGTGGGATTGCTGGATCATGTGGTAGCTCTATTTTTAGTTTTTTAAGGAACCTCCATACTGTTCTCCATAGTGGCTGTACCAATTTACATTCCCACCAACAGTGTACGAGGGTTCCCTTCTCTCCACACCCTCTCCAGCATTTATTGTTTGTAGATTTTTTGATGACAGCTGTTCTGACTGGTGTGAGGTGATATTGCATTGTAGTTTGGATTTGCAGTTCTCTAATAATTAGCAATGTTGAACATCTTTTCATTTACCTCTTGGCCATCTGTATGTCTTCTTTAGAGAAATGTCTATTTAGTTCTGCCCATCTTTTGATTTGGTTGTTTATTTTGATGATACTAAGCCATATGAGCTGTTTGTAAATTTTGGAGACCAATCCCTTGTCGGTCACATCATTTGCAAATATTTTCAGGATTGATATGTATACACTGCTATATCTAAAATGTATAACCAACAAGACCTACTGTACAGCACAGGGAACTCTGTTCAATATTATGTAACAACCTAAATGGGAAAAGAATTTGAAAAAGAGTAGATATATGTATATGTATAACTGACTTTGCTGTACACCTGAAACTATCACAACATTGCTAATCAATGATACTCCTATATGAAATAAACAGTTATGAAAAGTAGGTGAGCTTTAATTCAAAATGTCACACTTCCTGTAAACTCTATCTCCCACCTTAAGTCTCTAAACATTAAAAAAAAATATTTTTTAAATAAAATTCAATTTATCAATTGGAAAACTACAAGAGGTACCCTTCAATGTCAACCAAAGAGAATCCTAGAAAGAGAGAAAGCAGAGGTATTTGACTAAACAAGAAAGAACACAGTAGAAATCTCTTGCAAAAAGTGGAAGTGTCTCTAAACATGCCCTGAGCATAAATCAGTTATATACTGAGCTCTGGGGCCAGCAACAGAGTGACTAGGTGGATACTTCAGTGAGAACAACCAGGTGGATTGACTTTTTGACATCTCTGCACCATGTCAACAAAAACACCACAGATCAGTAACAGAGCCATTTGTTCCCAGGTGGGAACATACCTAGGAAAAGTAATAAGATTCTGGAAACTGGTGACATTCAGAAAAAATGAGAAACTCATATGCCTAAAAGAATAATAAAAATAACCGATATTGTATCCCATTCATGTAAACAGTCTTTCTGGCCCACCGCATCCTCCTATCCTTGACAGGAGTGTTTACTCTCCAATTAGCCACAGTCCCCATCACCCAATCTACTTGTTTATTTTAGCAGCCCAGCCCCATAAGCATTTGCGTTGTGACCCCTGCATTGAAAGATTGATGAGCATTCTTTGTGTGGCCTTAAAATTTACAGTGAATTAAAATGGGCTCCAACAAAAACACCACATGCTTTTGTGTTGTTCAACTAACAGGCTGAACTGCAAAGAGCCACATTGGATAAAATAACTGGCCTTAACCTTAAGGCTTTTCTAAACCAATAACTTGATTTTCTGGGTCCAAAAATAACTGTATGATCCATCTAGCAATAAACAGAAAGGATTAATAGGAAGACTCTTAAACCTTCTGTAAAGATGGGCTTACCCATCTCCTGAAGAAGCATGTAGGGGAAAGCAGCCGATGTGATTAAACTGAAATAACCCTAAATTGTAGGAAATAGAATCTGGGTTATTTTAAAATCCATTTACCCAAGTCCCCAGTGTTTCTGTGCTCATGTGTTTTCTGAGCAATGACTTATCAACTGAAGTACACCCATTTAACAAATTATAAACTGTTGTTTGTATAAGAGACAAGACCTTATTTCTAACTCAAATAACAGCAAAAGTTCAGGGAACTTCTGCTGTCTGACTGTACACAGGACAGACGTTGAGAGTTCAGATTAGAGCAGCCAAATATTTTATGATATAGAGACTGATAACTAGAGAAACTTAAAGTAAATAAAATAAATTCAGAAATATTCTGAAATTATGCCCAAATTAGAATACTACACAGGCAATCTACTAAATATCTGATTTTAAGATATTATGTACACTGAAAGAGTATAAATCTGAAGATCTTGAAACTTAAAGAGGGAATCCTAGCAATAAAATTGTTTAATGACTTTCTCCATGAAGGTGAGAATACTAATACAGTTTGTGCATACCTAACATTCGCAAATATAGGTGAAAACTAAGCCATTCTCAATGTTATACAAAAGAAAAACGTCATTATCCTTGAAGCCAATGTTGCTTCAGAGGACACAATAGCCATTGTAATTTAAAACAGATTTTTAGAAGCATCTAGAATGCACTAATATTCCCGTTATCTTAAGATTATATGTATTTTAAAAACACATATTCACGAGGTTTGCCTCCAAAAAACTTCATGTGATAAAAATGCTCCTAAGTTCTTCAAAATTTAAAGCTATAACTTTGAAGAACTAATGTAGGTTGTACATATTAAAATGTTAAGTTGACCTGAGGAAAATTCCTTTGGGAAAGAATTAAACAGTGAAGTTAAATAAACATTTCAGAAAATCCAGAAAATACTTATGGTCGTTTACCAACATCATTTCCTATGGAGATAATGTGATATAATGATAAAAATAACCAAAATTGGGAGGTAAAGCCATAAATTTTGTGGCTCTTTTCTGTTCTGTATTTCTGGGCAAGTCAATTCAACTTCTTCACAGTTCAGTTTTCTCACTTTTTAAAGTTATTTTCAGAGTGAGATTTCCTTTAATTCCCAATTAAGTAAGTACTTGTAAGTATAAGTTTTGTACGTACATAAACCTGGCTAGGGTATTAGTTGGAGGCTGTCAGTCTGTTGTTCTTTTTTCTTTTGCTTTGAAAGCTTTGTTTCCCATTCTGAGGTTGGTTTGTTGAGAGAAAATTTCTGGTGATGATTGTGTGGTGGGCCAATGTGCTGTTTGTGAACTTAACTCCTCTAGGCTTCACCCTAGAGTTGTTTCAGCCATCTTACATGTCTCAGTTTCTCCCTTTGATGGCCTAAGACTACCATGGGTGGTTGGATCATAGAGTGGCCAGCTCTTATGTGTGTCCCTAGCAGAGCAAGTTTTTAATTAAAATGAGTGGGTTTCCCTATAGAGATGGCTGCACAGTGTGAGGACTTGCCTCCA
The DNA here is from genome assembly GCF_028021215.1 of Eschrichtius robustus. Taxonomy (NCBI): domain Eukaryota; kingdom Metazoa; phylum Chordata; class Mammalia; order Artiodactyla; family Eschrichtiidae; genus Eschrichtius; species Eschrichtius robustus. The sequence continues at coordinate 31,714,714 of NC_090836.1, forward strand.
CCACTCCTGCAAGTTTCTCAGTTGCCTGAGAAAGTTGTTGCTAACTAGGAGGAGATGTCCCTTCTTTGGAGCTGAAAATTCTCATGAGGTATCTTCACTTTTATTCTAACAAACTCTATTAAAGTAGGAAATTCAAGGAAAAATGACAGGCCAATCTTCCACCCAATTACCGAGTCCAACCTTACTCAGTGCCTTTCAACTGAGCAAAGCCTTCCCAGTCTTTCAACTGAGGATAACCCAGTCAGTGTTTAAACTGAGCAAAATCTTCCCATGTCTTTCAACTGAAGATATTCCAGGTATACCTCTTCTTGAAACTAAGTTTCAAGGATAACCTACTCCTCCAGAGAGAAGTTTAACATCACTGAATAAAACTTAGGATCATCAGTCAATAACAGGAGATCTAAGAGCCAGGAGAGACTCACCCAAATTCATCTAGACTTTCCAAGGAGACAGATGGGCACTAAGGCCTCTGCTAGTACCAAGCTCTGGATGCTTGCAGAGTTCAGGTAAAGAAGAGAAGTTTGCTCTAGGTCCCTCATTGGTCACCAAAACCTTTGACTCCAGTTTTCTCACTTTTAAAAGAGGGAGAGTAATGTCTGTCCTGAATATCTTGCAAGTTTTATAAGAAAAAAATCATAAAATACATACAAAATATATTTTATGTACATTTATGGAAAATGCAAGTTGGATTATTTCCATAATTTTGATAACACTTACCCTTCCAATCCAATTTTGGCTTCTCATTACTCAATACATTTTGGTATCCTAGGTAAATTCAAATGTCTTTTTTTGCTTTCCCCCAAACTGTCACTTCCACTCAAGAGTCAGAACTGTCTCTGACCATGAGACAATTATATAGTAATACATTTATGGAGTACCTAGAATGTGCCAGAATGAATATAGATTTATATAGCTTTTCTATATGTGAGAAACTGTGTTCTAGGGTCTTCCTATATATTAAATAATTAATATTGACAATAATCTTATAAGGAAGGTACTATAAGTAATCTATTTTACAAGTGAGGAAACTGGGCCAACAGATTTTAAAACTTGCCCAAATTCTTACAAATAGTAGGTGACAGAAACCAAATTTAAACATAGAGTGTCAGTGTCCTAATTAACCTGCCTCTCTCAGTGTCATTCAGACAAAAAAATACAAATTCAGTATCTTCTGCATTGAGTCACCACTCTTTGATGTACTACACTCCCTTTGTACTGCATAACCCTAACTAGACACTAATAGATAACTTTAATCTTGTGAAGAGTTATGTAAAGGAAAGTTACGACCTGAATTCTAAAGATAAAGAAACTTGAAGCTCAGAACAGTTACACAAATTGCTCAAAAACACATGAGTCATATATAGGAAAGCAAAAACTCAACAATCAAGGTATGAGCCCAACATTGAACTGCCTATGATTTCCTTCTAAGAAAATTCCAAATGCTTATTACAAGCTCACACAAAACTGAGGCATGTGAGAGACTCAAGTCTTTTTTTTTTTTTTAAACATCTTTATTGAAGTATAATTGCCTTACAATGGTGTGTTAGCTTCTGCTTTATAACAAAGTGAATCAGTTATACATATACAATATGTTCCCATATCTCTTCCCTCTTGCATCTCCCTCCCTCCCACCCTCCCTATCCCACCCTTCCAGCTGGTCACAAAGCACCGAGCTGATCTCCCTGTGCTATGTGGCTGCTTCCCACTAGCTATCTATTTTACATTTGGTAGTGTATGAGTCCATGACACTCTCTTACCCTGTCACATCTCACCCCACCCCCTCCCCATATGCTCAAGTCCATTCTCTAGTAGGTCTGTGTCTTTATTCCCGTCTTGCCACTAGGTTCTTCATGGCTTTTTTTTTTTTTCCTTAGATTCCGTATATATGTGTTAGCATACTGTATTTGTTTTTCTCTTTCTGACTTACTTCACTCTGTATGACAGACTCTAACTCCATCCACCCCATTACAAATACCTCCATTTCATTTCTTTTTATGGCTGAGTAATATTCCATTGTATATATGTGCCACATCTTCTTTATCCATTCATCTGTCGATGGACATTTAGGTTGCTTCCATGTCCTGGCTATTGTAAATAGAGCTGCAATGAACATTTTGGTACATGACTCTTTTTGAACTATGGTTTTCTCAGGGTATATGCCCAGTAGTGGGATTGCTGGGTCGTATGGTACTTCTATTTGTAGTTTTTTAAGGAACCTCCATACTGTTCTCCATAGTGGCTGTATCAATTTACATTCCCACCAACAGTGCAAGAGGGTTCCCTTTCCTCCACACCCTCTCCAGCATTTATTGTTTCTAGATTTTTTGATGATGGCCATTCTGATCGGTGTGAGATGATATCTCATTGTAGTTTTGATTTGCCTTTCTCTAATGATTAATGATGTTGAGCATTCTTTCATGTGTCTGTTGGCAATCTGTATATCTTCTTTGGAGAAATGTCTATTTAGGTCTTCTGCCCATTTTTGGATTGGGTTGTTCGTTTTTTTGTTATTGAACTGCATGAGCTGCTTGTAAATCTTGGAGATTAATCCTTTGTCAGTTGCTTCATTTGCAAATATTTTCTCCCATTCTGAGGGTTGTCTTTTGGTCTTGGTTATGGTTTCCTTTGCTGTGCAAAAGCTTTTAAGTTTCATTAGGTCCCATTTGTTTACTTGTGTTCTTATTTCCATTTCTCTGGGAGCTGGGTCAAAAAGAATCTTGCTGTGATGTATGTCATAGAGTGTTCTGCCTATGTTTTCCTCTAAGAGTTTGATAGTGTCTGGCCTTACATTTAGGTCTTTAATCCATTTTGAGTTTATTTTTGTGCACGGTGTCAGGGAGTGTTCTAATTTCATACTTTTACATGTATCTGTCCAATTTTCCCAGCACCACTTATTGAAGAGGCTGTCTTTTCTCCACTGTATATTCTTGCCTCCTTTATCAAAGATAAGGTGACCATATGTGTGTGGGTTTATCTCTGGGCTTTCTATCCTGTTCCATTGATCTATATTTCTGTTTTTGTGCCAGTACCAAACTGTCTTGATTACTGTAGCTTTGTAATATAGTCTGAAGTCAGGAAGCCTGATTCCCCCAGATCCATTTTTCGTTCTCAAGATTGCTTTGGCTATTCAGGGTCTTTTGTGTTTCCATACAAATTGTGAAATTTTTTGTTCTAGTTCTGTGAAAAATGCCAGTGGTAGTTTGATAGGGATTGCATTGAATCTGTAGATTGCTTTGGGTAGTAGAGTCATTTTCACAATGTTGATTCTTCCAATCCAGGAACATGGTATATCTCTCCATCTATTTGTATCATCTTTAATTTCTGTCATCAGTGTCTTATAATTTTCTGCATACAGGTCTTTTGTCTCCTTAGGTAGGTTTATTCCTAGATATTTTATTCTTTTTGTTGCAGTGGTAAACGGGAGTGTTTTCTTAATTTCACTTTCAGATTTTTCGTCATTAGTGTATAGAAATGCAAGAGATTTCTGTGCATTAATTTTGTATCCTGCTACTTTACCAAATTCATTGATTAGCTCTAGGAGTTTTCTGGTAGCATCTTTAGGATTCTCTATGTATAGTATCAAGTCATCTGCAAATAGTGACAGCTTTACTTCTTCTTTTCTGATTTGGATTCCTTTTATTTCTTTGTCTTCTCTGATTGCTGTGGCTAACACTTCCAAAACTATGTTGAATAATAGTGGTGAGAGTGGGCAACCTTACCTTGTTCCTGATCTTAGTGGAAATGGTTTCAGTTTTTCACCATTGAGGACAATGTTGGCTGTGGGTTTGTCAAATATGGCCTTTATTATGTTGAGGAAAGTTCCCTCTATGCCTACTTTCTGCAGGGCTTTTATCATAAATGGGTGTTGAATTTTGTCGAAAGCTTTCTCTGCATCTATTGAGATGATCATATGGTTTTTCTCCTTCAATTTGTTAATATGGTGTATCACATTGATTGAATTGCGTATATTGGAGAATCCTTGCATTCCTGGGATAAACCCCACTTGATCATGGTGTATGATCCTTTTAATGTGCTGTTGGATTCTGTTTGCTAGTATTTTGTTGAGGATTTTTGCATCTATGTTCATCAGTGATATTGGCCTGTAGTTTTCTTTCTTTGTGACATCTTTGTCTGGTTTTGGTATCACGGTGATGGTGGCCTCGTAGAATGAGTTTGGGAGTGTTCCTCCCTCTGCAATATTTTGGAAGAGTTTGAGAAGGATAGGTGTTAGCTCGTCTCTAAATGTTTGATAGAATTCACCTGTGAAGCCATCTGGTCCTGGGCTCTTGTTTGTTGGAAGGTTTTTAATCACAGTTTCAATTTCAGTGCTTGTGATTGGTCTGTTCATATTTTCTATTTCTTCCTGGTTCAGTCTTGGAAGGTTGTGCTTTTCTTCCAGGTTGTCCATTTTATTGGCATAGAATTGCTTGTAGTAATCTCTCATGATCTTTTGTATTTCTGCAGTGTCAGTGGTTACTTCTCCTTTTTCATTTCTAATTCTATTGATTTGAGTCTTCTCCCTTTTTCTCTTGATGAGTCTGGCTAATGGTTTATCAATTTTGTTTATCTTCTCAAAGAACCGGCTTTTAGTTTCATTGATTTTTGCTATTGTTTGCTTCATTTCTTTTTCATTTATTTTTGACCTGATATTTATGATTTCTTTCCTTCTGCTGGCTTTGGGGTTTTTTTGTTCTTCTTTCTCTAATTGCTTTAGGTGCAAGGTTAGTTTGTTTATTCGAGATGTTTCCTGTTTCTTTAGGTAGGCTTGTATTGCTATAAACTTCCCTCTTAGCACTGCTTTTGCTGTGTCCCATAGGTTTTGGGTCGTCTTATCTCCATTGTCATTTGTTTCTAGGTATTTTTTGATTTCCTCTTTGATTTATTTAGTGATCACTTCGTTATTAAGCAGTGTATTGTGTAGCCTCCATGTGTTTGTATTTTTTACAGATCCTTTCCTGTAATTGATATCTAGTCTCATAGCGTTGTGGTCGGAAAAGATACTTGATACGATTTCAATTTTCTTAAATTTACCAAGGCTTGATTTGTGACCCAAGATATGATCTATCCTGGAGAATGTTCCATGAGCACTTGAGAAAAATGTGTATTCTGTTGTTTTTGGGTGGAATGTCCTATAAATATCAATTAAGTCCATCTTGTTTAATGTATCATTTAAAGCTTGTGTTTCCTTATTTATTTTCATTTTGGAGGATCTGTCCATTGGTGAAAGTGGGGTGTTAAAGTCCCCTACTATGATTGTGTTGCTGTCGATTTCCCCTTTTATGGCTGTTAGTATTTGCCTTATGTATTGAGGTGCTCCTATGTTGGGTGCATAAATATTTACAATTGTTATACCTTTTTCTTGGATCGATCCCTTGATCTTTATATAGTGTCCTTCTTTGTCTCTTGTAATAGTCTTTACTTTAAAGTCCATTTTGTCTGATATGAGAATTGCTACTCCAGCTTTCTTTTGATTTCCATTTGCATGGAATATCTTTTTCCATCCCCTCACTTTCAGTCTGTATGTGTCTCTAGATCTGAAGTGGGTCTCTTGTACACAGCATATATATGGGTCTTGTTTTTGTATCCATTCAGCCAGCCTGTGTCTTTTGGTGGGAGCATTTAATCCATTTACATTCAAGGTAATTATCGATATGTATGTTCCTATTCCCATTTTCTTAAATGTTTTGCGTTTGTTATTGTAGGTGTTTTCCTTCTCTTGTATTTCTTGCCTAGAGAAGTTCCCTTAGCATTTGTTGTAAAGCTGGTTTGGTGGTGCTGAACTCTCTCAGCTTTTGCTTGTCTGTAAAGGTTTTAATTTCTCCATCATATCTGAATGAGATCCTTGCTGGGTAGAGTAATCTTGGCTGTAGATTTTTCTCCTTCATCACTTTAAATATGTCCTGCCACTCCCTTCTGGCTTGCAGAGTTTCTGCTGAAAGATCAGATGTTAACCTTATGGGGATTCCCTTGTGTGTTATTTGCTTTTTTTCCCTTGCTGCCTTTAATATGTTTTCCTTATATTTAATTTTTGACAGTTTGATTAATATGTGTCTTGGCGTGTTTCTCCTTGGGTTTATCCTGTATGGGACTCTCTGTGCTTCCAGGACTTGATTAACTGTTTCCTTTCCCATATTAGGGAAGTTTTCAACTATAATCTCTTCAAATATTTTCTCAGTCCCTTTCTTTTTCTCTTCTTCTTCTGGGACCCCTATAATTCGAATGTTGGTGCATTTAATGTTGTCCCAGAGGTCTCTGAGACTGTCCTCAGTTCTTTTCATTCTGTTTTCTTTATCCTGCTCTGCAGTAGTTATTTCCACCATTTTATCTTCCAGGTCACTTATCCTTTCTTCTGCCTCCGTTATTCTGCTATTGATCCCATCTAGAGTATTTTTAATTTCATTTATTGTGTTTTTCATCATTGCTTGGTTCCTCTTTAGTTCTTCTACCTCCTTGTTAAATGTTTCTTGCATTTTGTCTATTCTATTTCCAAGATTTTGGATCATCCTTACTGTCATTATTCTGAATTCTTTTTCAGGTAGACTACCTATTTCCTCTTCATTTGTTAAATCTGGAGTGTTTTGACCCTGCTCCTGCATCTGCTGTGTGTTTTTCTGTCGTCTCATTTTGCTTATCTTACTGTGTTTGGGGTCTCCTTTTCACAGGCTGCAGGTTCGTAGTTCCCGTTGTTTTTGGTATCTGTCCCCAGTGGCTAAGGTTGGTTCAGTGGGTTGTGTAGGCTTCCTGGTGGAGGGAACTAGTGCCTGAGTTCTGGTGGATGAGGCTGGATCTTGTCTTTCTGGTGGGCACGTCCACGTCTGGTGGTGTATTTTGGGGTGTCTGTGGCCTTATTATGATTTTAGGCAGCCTCTCCGCTAATGGATGGGGCTGTGTTCCTGTCTTGCTAGTTGTTTGGCATAGGGTGTCCAGCACTGTAGTTTGCTGGTCATTGAGTGAAGCTGGGTCTTGATGTTGAGATGGAGATCTCTGAGAGATTTTCGCCGTTTGGTATTACGTGGACCTGGGAGGTCTCTTGTGGACCAGTGTCCTGAAGTTGGCTCTCCCACCTCAGAGGCACGGCCCTGATGCCTGGCTGGAGCACCAAGAGCCTTTCGTCCACACGGCTCAGAGTAAAAGGGAGAAAAATAGAAAGAAAGAAAGAAGGAGGCTATAATATAGTGAAGTAAAATAAAGCTATTATAAAGCAGAGCTATACAGACAAAATCTCACCCAGAAGCATATACATATACACTCACAAAAAAAAGGAAAAGGGGAAAAATTAATATATCCTGCTCTGAAAGTCCACCTCCTGAATTTGGGATGATTCGTTGTCTATTCAGGTATTCAACAGATGCAGGCACATCAGGTTGTTTGTGGAGTTTTAATCCGCTGCTTCTGAGGCTGCTGGGAGAGATTTCCCCTTCTCTTCTCTGTTCGCACAGCTCCTGGGGATCAGCTTTGGATTTGGACCCGCCTCTGCGTGTAGGTCACCTGAGGGCGTCTGTTCCCCGCCCAGACAGGATGGGGTTAAAGGAGCAGCTGCTTCAGGGGCTCTGGCTCACCCAGGCCGCGGGGAGGGAGGGGTACAGAAGAGGCAGGGTGAGCCTGCGGCGTCAGAGGCGGGCGTGACGTTGCAGCAGCCTGAGGTGCGCCGTGTGTTCTCCCGGGGAACTTGTCCCCGGATCACGGGAGCCTGGCGGTGGCGGGCTGCACAGGCTCCCGGGAGGGGCGGTGTGGAGAGTGACCTGTGCTCACACACAGGCTTTTTGGAGGCGGCAGCAGCAGCCCCAGCATCTCACGCCCATCTCTGGGGCCCGCGCTGATCGCCGCGGCTCGCGCCAGTCTGTGGAGCTTGTTTAGGCGGCGCTCTGAATCCCCTCTCCTTCCGCGCAGCGAAACAAAGAGGCAAGAAAAAGTCTCTTGCCTCTTCGGCAGCTGCAGACCTTTTCCTGGTCTCCCTCCCAGCCAGCTGTGGTGCGCTAACCCCTTCAGGCTGTGTTCACGCCGCCAGCCCCAGTCCTCTCCCTGCGATCTGACGGAAGCTGAGCCTCAGCTCCCAGCCCCGCCCGCCCCGGCGGGTGAGCAGACAAGCCTCTCGGGCTGGTGAGCGCTGCTCGGCGCCGAGCCTCTGTGCGGGAGTCTCTCCGTTTTTCCCTCTGCGCCCCTGTTGCTGTGGGATCCGCGCTGTTAGCCGCGGCTCGCGCCCGTCTCTGGAGTTCGTTTAGGCGGCGCTCTGAATCCCCTCTCCTCACGCACCAGGAAACAAAGAGGCAAGAAAAAGTCTCTTGCCTCTTCGGCAGCTGCAGACTTTTTCTCGGACTCCCTCCCGGCTAGCTGTGGTGCACTAACCCCTTCAGGCTGTGTTCACGCCGACAACCCCAATCCTCTCCCTGCGATCCGACCGAAGCCCAAGCCTCAGTTCCCAGCCCCGCCCGCCCCGGCGGGGGAGCAGACAAGCCTCTCGGGCTGGTGAGTTCTGCTCGTTGCCGAGCCTCTGTGCAGGAATCTCTCCGCTTTGCCCTCTGCACCCCTGTGGCTGTGCTCTCTTCCGTGGCTCCGAAGCTTCCCCCCTCTGCCACCCGCAGTCTCTGCCCGCGAAGGGGCTTCCTAGTGCATGGAAATCTTTCCTCCTTCACAGCTCCCTCCCACTGGTGCAGGTGCCGTCCCTATTCTTTTGTCTCTGTTATTTCTTTTTTCTTTTGCCCTACCTAAGTACGGGGGGAGTTTCTTGCCTGTTTAGAGGTCGGACGTTTTCTGTCAGCGCTCAGTGGGTGTTCTGTAGGAGCAGTTCCACGTGTAGATGTATTTCTACTGTATCTGTGGGAAGGAAGGTGATCTCCGCGTCTTACTCTTCCGCCATCTTCTCTCCTGCCGAGACTCAAGTCTTATTAAGCTACTTACATATCAAAGATAAAAACAATGAAATATAAAGGATTTAGAGTAGAAATTGTAAATATGTCAGAAAATCTGTTGTATGTCAAGAGTTTAATACTTTTCACGTAACATCACTTCCCACTTAAAGCAAGGTTCCAAAGGGATATTTTGAGTATAATTTCATAAAAACTCTGATGTCTGATATCTAAGCTTTCCAAGCTAATAGCCTGGAAAAAGAAAAACAATCCCAAATTGAAAATACTCAGAGTACTGAGGATCCAAACTGGTGTATTGTCATGTTCTTTACTTTTGGTTTTGTAAAGTGTGCATGATGTGTTTAATGACTACTTTCTTGGTAACAATTGAACAAAGTGGATCATTTCAAACAATACCTTTAAGAATTTTTCCTTTGTGTCATAAAATTCAACTATTTTGCAACCCTCCAAGTCTATACACAAATGTGAACAATAGCTTCTTTTTTTATAATGTTAGGTAATTTTTAGAATTATAAAACTGATAAAAAAGATAATAGTGTAGAACGGGACCTTAAAGATGACAGAGGAGTAAGACATGGAGATCACCTTCTTCCCAAAAAATACATCAAAAATACATTTACATGTGGAACAACTCCTACAGAACACCTACTGAACACTGGCAGAAGACCTCGCACTTCCCAAAAGGCAAGAAACTCCCCACTTACCTGGGTAAGGCAAAAGAAAAAAGGAAAAACAGAGACAAAAGAATAGGGATGGAACCTGCATCTATGGGAGAGAGCTGTGAAGGAGGAAAAGTTTCCACACACTAGGAAACCCCTTCACTGGCGGAGACAGGGGTGTGTGTGGAAGGAAGCTTCAGAGCCACAGAGGAGAGCACAGCAACAGGGGTGCAGACGACAAAGCAGAAAGATCACCGCACAGAGGATCAGTGCCAACCAGCACTCACCAGCATGAGAGGCTTGTCTGCTCACCCGCTGGGGCTGGTGGGGGCTAGGAGCTGAGGCTCAGGCTTCAGAGGACAGATCCCAGGGAGAGGATTAAGGTTGGCTGCATGAACACAACCTGAAGGGGGCTAGTGCACCAGAGCTAGCTGATAGGGAGTCCGGGAAAATTCTGGACCTGCCTGTGAGGCAAAAGACCATTGTTTCAAGGTGAGCGAGTAGAGGGAATTCAGAGCACGACCTAAAGGAGCTCCAGAGACAGGCATGAGCCTAGGCTAACTGTGCAGCCCATCACTGCCAGGGTCCCGTGATCCAGGGACAACGTCTCTGGGAGAACATATGGAGTACTTCAGGCTGTTGCAACGTCACGGCGACCTCTGCCACTGCAGGCTCACCCTGCTTTCCATACCCCTCCCACCCCCTGGCCTGAGTGAGCCAGAGCCCACTAATCATCTGCTACTTTAAATCCGTCCTGTCTGGGTGAAGAACAGATGCCCTCAGGCGACCTACATACAGAGGCAGGGCCAAATCCAAAGCTGAACCCCAGAAGCTGTGCAAACAAACAAGAGAAAGGAAAATTTCTCCCAGCAGCCTCAGGAGCAGCAGATTAAATCTCCAAAGTCAACTTGAGGTACCCTGCATCTGTGGAATACCTGAATAGACAACAAAGCAACCCAGAATGAGGCAGTAGACTTTGGGGGCAACTGCAGACTTGGGGTTTGCTGTCTGTGACTGACCTGTTTCTGATTTTTTATATTTATCTTAGTACAGTTGTTAGTGCTTGTTATCATTGGTGGATTTGTTTATTGGTTTGGAAGCCCTCTTCTTTTTTTATTACTTTTTTATTTTACTATTTTAATATTTTTTATTTTAATAATTTTATTGTATTTTTTAAGATATTTCAGTATTCTTTTCTCTTTCTTTTTTTTTCTCCCTTTTATTCTGAGCCATGTGGTTGACAAGGTCTTGGTGATCTGGCCTGGTGCCAGGGCTAAGCCTCTGAGGTGGGAGAGTCAAGTTCAGGACATTGCACCACCAGGGACCTCCCAGCCCAAAGTAATATCAATCAGTGAGAGCTCTCCTAGAGATCTTCATGTCAATGCTAAGACCCTGCTCCTCTCAATGGTCAGCAGGTTCCAGTGCTGGATTGCCCATGCCAAACAACTAGCAAGACAGGAACACAACACCACTGATTAGTGGAGAGGCTGCCTAAAATCATACAAAGCTAACAGACACCCCAAACATACCACCGGATGCAGCCCTGCCCACCAGAAAGACAAGATCCAGAACAACTCACCAGAACACAGGCACTAGTCCCCTCCACCGAGAAGCCTACACAAGCAACTGAACAAACCTTATCCCCTGGTGGTAGACACCAAAAACAATGCAAACTATGAACCTGCAGCCTGTGAAAAGCAGACCCCAAACACAGTAAGTTAAACAAAATGAGAAGACAGAGAAATATGCAACCGATGAAATGAAGAGGAAATAGGCAGTCTACCTGAAAAAGAATTCAGAGTAATGAGAGTAAAGATGATCCAAAATCTTGGAAATAGAATGGAGTAAATAGAAGACACGTTTAACAAGGACTTAGAAGAACTAAATAGAAAATAAACAATGATGAACAACAAAATAAATGAAATTAAATATTCTCTAGAAGGAATCAATAGCAGAATAACTGAGGCAGAAAAACATATAAGTGACCTTAAGATAAAAGAGTGGAAATAACTACTGCAGAGTAGAATAAAGAAAAAATAATGGAAAGAACTGAGAACAGTCTCAGAGACTTCTGGGACAACATTAAACTCACCAACAATCAAGTTATAGGGGTCCCAGAAGAAGAGGAGAAAAAGAAAGGGTCTGAGAAAACATTTGAAGTAGTTTGAAAACTTCCCTAACATGGGAAAGGAAATAGTCAATCAAATCTAGGAAGCACAGAGACTCCCATACAGGATAAATCCAAGGGGAACATGCCAAGAGACATATTAATCAAACTATCAAAAATTAAACACAAAGAAAAAATATTAAAATCAGCAAAGGAAAAGCAACAAATAACATACAGGGGAATCCCCATAAGGTTAACAGCTGAATTTTCAGCAGAAACTCTGCAAGCCAGAAGGGAGTGGCAAGAAATATTTAAAGTGATGAAAGGGAAAAACCTACAACCAAGATTACTCTATCCAGCAAGGATCCCATTTAGATTCGATGGAGAAATGTATACCTTTACAGAGAAGAAAAAGTTAAGACAATTCAGCACCACCAAACCAGTTTTAAAACAAATGCTAAAGGAACTTTCCTAGGCAGGAAACACAAGAGAAGGAAAAGGCCTACAAAAACAAATCCAAAACAATTAAGAAAATAGTAATAGGAACATACATATGGATAATTACCTTAGATGTAGATGGATAAAATGTTCCCACCAAAAGACATAGACTGGCTGAATCGATACAAAAACAAGACCCATATACATGCTGTCTACAAGAGACCAACTTCAGGCTTAGGGACACATACAGACTGAAAGTGATGGGATAGATATTCCATGCAAATGGAAACCAAAAGAAAGCTGGAGCAGCAGTTCTCATATCAGACAAAATAGACTAAAATAAAGACTACTATAAGAGACAAAGAAGGACACTACAAAATGATCAAGGGATCATCCAAGAAAAAGATATAACAATTGTAAATATTTATACGCAACATAGGAGCACCTCAATACATAAGGCAAATGCAAACAGCCATAAAAAGGGAAATCAAACTATCACAATAATAGTAGGGGATGTTAACACCCCACACTCACCAATGGACAGATCTACAAAAATGAAAATAAATAAGGAAACACAGCATGAAATGACACATTAAACAAGATGGACTTAATTGATATCTATAGGACATTCCATCCCAAAACAACAGAATACACTTTCTTCTCAAGTGCTCATAGAACATTCTCCAGGATAGATCATATCTTGTGTCACAAATCAAGTTTGGTAAATTTAAGAAAATTGAACTCATATCAAGTAGCTTTCCTGACCACAATGCTATGAGACTAGATCTCAACTAAAGGGAAAAAAATGTAAAAAACACAAACACATGGAGGCTAAACAATACTCTCCTGAATAACTAAGAAATCACTGAATAAATCAAAGAGGAAATCAAAATAATACCTAGAAACAAATGACAATGAAAACACGATGAGGCAAAACCTGTGGGATGCAGCAAAACTAGTTCTAAGAGATAAGTTTATAGCTATAGAATCCTACCTCAAGAAACAAAAAAAAAATCTCAAGTAAGCAACCTAACCTTATACCTAAAGCAATTAGAGAAAGAAGAAGAATAAGCCCCCACAGTTAGCAGAAGGAAAGAAATCATAAAGATCTGAGCAGAAAGAAATAAAAAGAAGTAAAGAAAACAATAGCAAAGATCAATAAAACTAAAAGCTGGTTCTCTGAGAAGATAAAAAAAATTGATAAACCATTAGCCAGACTCATAGAGAAGAAAAGGGAGAAGACTCAAATCAACAGAATTAGAAATGAAAAAGGAGAAGTAACAACTGACACTGCAGAGAAGCAAAGGATCGTGAGAGATTATTACAAGCAACTATGTGCCAATAAAATGGACAACCTGGAAGAAATGGACAGATTCTTAGAAAAGCACAAACTTCCGAGACTGAACCAGGAAAAAATAGAAAATATAAACAGACAAAACACAAGCACTGAACTTTAGACTGTGATTAAAATTCTTCCAACAAACAAAAGCCCAGGACCAGATGGCTTCAAAGGCGAATTATATCAAACATTTAGAGAAGAGCTAACACCTATCCTTCTCAAAGTCTTCTAAAATATAGGAAAGGGAGGAACACTCCCAAACTCATTCAATGAGGCCACCATCACCCTGATATCAAAACCAGACAAAGATGTCACAAAAAAAGAATACTACAGGCCAATATCACTGATGAACATAGATGCAAAAATCTCCAACAAAATACTAACAAACAGAATCCGACATATTAAAAGGATCATACACCATGATCAAGTGGGGTTTACCCCAGGAATGCAAGGATTCTTCAATATATGCAAATCAATCAATGTGATACACCATATTAATAAATTGAAGGATATAAACCATATGATTATCTCAATAGATGAAGAAAAAGCTTTCAACAAAATTCAGCACCCATTTATGATAAAAATTCTGCAGAAAGTAAGCATAGAGTGAACTTACCTCAACATAATAAAGGCCATATATGACAAACCAACAGCCAACATCATTCTCAATGGTGAAAAACTGAAACCACTTCCTCTAAGATCTGGAACAAAACAAGGTTGCCCACCCTCACCACTATTACTCAACACAATTTTGGAAGTTTTAGCCACATCAATCAGAGAAGAAAAAGCAATAAAGGGAATCCAAATTGGAAGAGAAGACATAAAACTGTCACTGTTTGCAGATGACGTGATACTATACATAGAGACTCCTAAAGATGCTACCAGAAAACTCCTAGAGCTAATCAATGAATTTGGTAAAGTAGCAGGATACAAAATTAATGCACAATAATCTCTTACATTCCTATACACTAATGATGAAAAATCTGAAAGAGAAATTAAAGAAAAACTCCCATTTACCATTGCAAAAAAAAGAATAAAATACCTAGGAATAAACTTACCTAAGGAGATCAAAGACATGTATGCAGAAAACTACAAGACACTGATGAAAGAAATTAAAGATGAAACAAACAGATGGAGAGATATACCATGTTCTTGGATTGGAAGAAATCAACATTGTGAATATGACTATACTACCCAAAGCAATCTACAGTTTCAATGCAATCTCTATCAAACTACCAATGACATTTTTCACAGAACTGGAAGAAAAAATTTCACAATTTGTATGGAAACAAAAAAGACCCCGAATATCCAAAGCAATCTTGAGAAAGAACAATGGAGCTGGAGGAATCATGTTCCCTGACTTCAGAATATACTACAAAGCTACAGTAATCAAGACAGTATGGTACTGGCACAAAAACCTAAATATATATCAATGGAACAGTATAGAAAGCCCGGAGATAAACCCACACACATATGGTCACCTTATTTTTGATGAAGGAGGCAAGAATATACAATGGAGAAAAGACAGCTTCTTTAATAAGTGGTGCTGGGCAAACTGGACAGCTACATGTAAGGAATGAAATTAGAACACTCCCTAACATGATACACAAAAATAAACTCAAAATGGATTGAAGACCTAAATGTAAGGCCAGACACTATCAAACTCTTAGAGGAAAACATAGGCAGAACACTCTATGACATAAATCACAGCAAGATCCTTTTTGACCCAGCTCCTAGAGAAATGGAAATAAAAACAAAAATAAACAAATGGGACCTAATGAAACTTAAAAGCTTTTTCACAGCAAAGGAAACCATGAACAAGATGAAAAGACAACCCTCAGAATGGGAGAAACTATTTGCAAATGAAGCCACTGACAAAGGATTAATCTCCAAAATTCGCAAGCAGCTCATGCAGCTCAATATCAAAAAAACAAACACCTGAATCCAAAAATGGGCAGAAGCCCTAAATAGACATTTCTCCAAAGAAGACATACAGATTACCAACAAACACATGAACGCATGCTCAATATCACTAATCATTAGAGTAATGCAAATCAGAACTACAGTGAAGTATCACCTCACACCAGTCAGAATGGCCATCATCAAAAAATCTACAAACAATAAATGCTGGAGAGGGTGTGGAGAAAAGGGAACCCTCTTGCAATGTTGGTGGGAATGTAAATTGATACAGCCACTATGGAGAACAGTATGGAGGTTCCTTACAAGACTAAAAATAGAACTACCATATGACCCAGCAATCCCACTACTGAGCATATACCCTGAGAAAACCATAATTCAAAAAGAGTCATGTACCACAATGTTCATTGCAGCACTATTTACATTAGCCAGGACATAGAAGCATCCTTACCCTCCCTCAAAAGATGAATGGATAAAGAATCTGTGGCACATATATACAATGGAATATTACTCAGCCATAATAAGAAACGAGATTGAGTTATTTGTATTGAGGTGGATGAATCTAGAGTCTGTCATACAGAGTGAAATAGAAAGAGTAAAACAAATACCATATGCTAACACATATATATGGAGTAAAAAAAAAAAAAGGTTCTGTTGAACCTAGGGGCAGGACAGGAATAAAGACGCAGACGTACAGAATGGAGTTGAAGACACGCGAGGGGGAAGTGTAAGCTGTGACCAAGTGAGAGAGTAGCATTGACATATATACACTACCAAATGTAAAATTGATAGCTAGTGGGAAGTAGCTGCATAGCACAGGAAGATCAGCTTGGTGTTTTGTGACCACCTAGATGGGTGGGATAGGGAGGGTGGGAGGGAGATGCAAAGCAAGAGGGAGGTGATGTGGGGATATATGTATACATATAGCTGATTCAATTTGTTACACAGCAGAAATTAACACAATCTTGTAAAGCAATTATACTCCAATAAATATGTTTTAAAAAAAAGATAGTAGTGTAAATTCTCCTCCCAAACTATCTGCTTTTTCCCTTTTCTCAATTTCCATTTTAATGGGATATCTAAGGAAGAGGAAATCACAGCAAAAATTGAATGTAAAGGGCAGAGAATTTACACATTTTTTCACATACATCTTTCAGAATATAGCTGAGAAGGAACAGATTAGCAAAGCCTTAAAGTAATTAAGGTTAAAAATTTTTAATTTCAAATGTCAAATATTTTAAAGTAATTCACTAATTATCTAATAAAAGGTGGAGTTCATTCATAGATATCCTTGCCATATACATTTTGGATAAATCCTTTATCCCTGTAAACTTGTTCTTAGGAAATTTTGCCTTCTGACTTTCCCACTGCTAGGAAATAGGACCGATTACTGAGAAAAATGGTGAGTTAAAAATTCCTAGCAAATTGCTTACATATTGACTGCTGTTATGCCTCTCAAATTCTCCCTTTGTATAAAAAATTTTGTAAAAAAGAGGCTGTATTGGACTTCCCTTTTGGCACAGTGGTTGGGACTCTGTACTGCCAATGCAGGGGGCCCGGGTTTGATCCCTGGTCCAAGAGCTAAATCCCACATGTATGCCATAAATAAGAGTTCACTTACCACAACATAGGAGCTCTCAAGCCGCAACTAAGGAGCCAATGAGCCTCAACTAAGGAACTCACCTGCCACAGTGAAGACACAAAGCAACCAAATAAATAAATAGATAAATTAAATAAATTAATTTATGTTAAAAAAAGAGGCTGTATGTTATCCTGGGATTTAATCACATGATTTTTTTTTTCCTTTGGACAGGTCAGTGAATTTCTTTCCACACTTATTACATTCTCCACAGAAGAAGTCAGTGATTTCATAGAGTGCTTTAGGCATAGTAGAGGACTCTGTTCGAATAAATACTTTTCTTAGCAATTTTTAAACTTACTTTGGAAAACAGGAAAAATTTTTATGAATTTACCTTAACATTACAACAAAGATAAAATGAGGTAACAGATGATAATTAGGTTGAACATTATGCTTCCAAAAGGCTGACTCTATATTATGGGGGAAAAATTCCTGTAGTCATGAGAAATGAAAATTGCCCCACCCTAAAGTAGAAGTTACCCCTCCATTCTAATCAGTATCCTGGATTTCCCTGATGCTGCACTGGCAGCATCAGATTTCTTGCCCAAACTGATGCACACAGCATTAACCAATAGAAACATAATGGAAGCCACAAATATAAGCCGCATATGTAATTTTTTCCATTCCTTGTTCATTTTTGGAAGTATAGTTGATGTACGATATTATGTTAGTTTTAGATGTACAACATAGTGATTCAACATTCTCAATACATTATGAAATAATCACCACAGTAATTCTAGTAACCATTTGTCCCCTTACAAAGTTATTACAGTATTGTTGGTCATATTCCTTATGCTGTATATTATTACATCCCTGTAATTTACTTATATTATAACTGGAAGTTTGCATCTCTTAATCTTCTTTATTTTTCCCCACCCACAACCACCTCACCTCTGGCCAACACCAGTTTGTTATTTATATCTAAGAATCTGTTTTCATTTTGTTTTATTCGTTTTATTTTTTATATTCCACATAAAAGTGAAATCTGTTTCTGTCTTACTTATTTCAATTAGCTTAATACCCTCTAGATCTATCCATTTTGTCACAAATGACAAGATTTCCTTCTTTGTGGCTGAGAAGTATTCTACTGTGTATATATGTATACAATGTGGTATATATATACCACATCTTCTTTATCCATTCATCTCTTGATGGACACTAGGTGGCTTCCAAATCTTGGCTATTATAAATAGTGCTGGCATGAACATAGGGATACATATATCTTTTTGAATTGGTGTTTTTGTTTTCTTCAGTTAAATACCCAGAAGTGGAATTGATAGAATATATGGTAATTCTACTGTTATGAAATCATACTGTTTTCAATAGTGGTTGTACCAATTTACATTCTCACCAACAATGCACGAGGATTCTTTTTCTCCACATCCTTGCCAACATTTGTTATTCGTCTTTTTGATGACAGCCATTCTGACACATGTGATGTGATATCTTATTGTGGTTTTTATTTGCGTTTTCCTGATGATTTGTGATTTTTGAGCATTTTTTCATGTGTCTGTTGGCTCTCTGTATGTCTCCTTTGGAAAAATGTCTATTCAGATAAATGTCTGCCCATTTTTAAATTGGATTATTTGTTTTTTGATGTTGAGTTGTATGAGTTTTTTACATATTTTGGATATTAACCCCTTATCAGATATATCATTTGCAAGTATTTTCTTGCATTCAGTAAGTTGCCATTTTGTTGTTGATGTTTTCCTTCACTGTGCAAAACTTTTTAGTTTTATGTATTCTCATTTGTTTATTTTTGCTTGTTTCCATTGTCTGAGGAGACATATCCAAAAATATTGCTAAAAGTGACATCAAAGAGCATATTGCATATGTTTTCTTCTAGGAGTGTCATGGTTTCAGGTCTTAAATTTAATCCATTTTGAGTTTATTTTTGTATAAGGTGTAAGAAAGTGGTTCAGATTCATTCTTTTGCATGTAGCTATTCAGTTTTTCCAACACCATTTATTGAAGAGACTATCTTTTCCTCATTGTATATCCTTGCCTTCTTTGTCATAGATTAACTGACTATATAAGTGTGGTTTTATTTGGGGGCTCTCTATTCTGCTTTATTTGTCTATGTATGTTTTTGTGTCAGTACTGTACTATTTTGATTAACATAGCTTTGTAGTATAGTTTGAAATCAGGAAGCATGATACCTCCAATTTTGTCCATCTTTCTCAAGATTGCCTTGACTATTCGGGGTCCTTTATGTTTCCATACAAATTTTAGGATTATTTGTTCTAGCTCCTGATAAATACCACTGGCATTTTGATAGGGGTTGCATTGAGTCTGTAGATTGCCTTGAGTAGTATAGACATCTACACAATTTCTTCCAATCCATGAGCACAGTATATCTTCCACTAATTTGTGTCTTCTTCAATTTCTTTCACCAATGTCTCATAGTTTTTAGAGCACAGATCGCTCACTTCCTTGGTTCAATTTACCCCTAGGTTTTTTATTCTTTTTGATGCAATTGTAAATGTGATAGTTTTCTTAATTCCTCTTTTTGGTAGATTATTATTAGTGTATAGAAATGAAACAGATTTCTGTATATTAACTTTGTATCCTGCAAATGTACTGTATTCATTTATTAGTTCTGATAGTTTTTTTGGTGGAGTCTTTAGAGTTTTCTTTATATTGAATTATGTCATCTGCAAAGAGTGACAGTTTACTTCTTCCTTTCCACTTTGGATACCTTTTATTTCTTTTTGTTGAATAAAAGTGGCATCCTTGTCTTGTTTCTGATCTTAGAGAAAATGCTTTCAGCTTTTCACCATTGAGTATGACATTCACTGTAAGTTTGTCTTATATGGCCTTTATTATGTTGAAATATGTTTCCTCTAGGCCCACTTTCTTGAGAATTTTCATCATAAATGGATGTCGAATTTTGTCAAAAGAAATCTTTTTCTGCCACCATTGAGACGATCATGTGATTTTTTTCCCTTTGTATACTTAAGGTGGTGTATCACATTGATCGATTTGCTAATACTGGACTATCTTTGCATCAGTGGGTAAATACCACTTGATCATGGTGTATGATCCTTTCAATGTAGTGTTGATTTTGATTTTCTAATACTTTGTTGAGGATTTTTGCACCTATGTTCATCAGGAATATTAGTTTGTAATTTTATTTTCTTTTTTGTGGTGCTTTTGTCTGGTTTTGATGTCAGAGTGATTTTGACCTCATAGAATGCATTTGGAAGTGTTCCCTCCTCTGTAATTTTTTTGGAGTAATTTGAAAAAGATAAGTGTTAGCTCTTCTTTAAATGGTTGGTAGAATTCACTTGTGAAGCCATCAAATCCTGGACTTTTGTTTGTTGGAAATTTCTTGATTACTGATTCAATTATTACTAGTAATTTGTCTTTTCATATTTTCTTTTTTTATTGAAGTGTAGTTAATTTACAATGTTGTTTTAGTTCCTTGTGTACAGCAAAATGATGTGTGTGAATATATATGTATATATTCTTTTCCATATTTTTTCCGTTATAGTTTATTATGAAATATTGAATGTAGTTTCCTGTGTTATACAGTAGGATCTTGTTGTTTTTATCTATTTTATGCATAGTAGTTGTTATCTGCTAATCCCAAACTACTAATTTATCCCTCCCAACCCTCCCCCACCACAGTTCTGTTCATATTTTCTACTTCTTCCTGATTCAGTCTCAGGAGATTGTACATTTCTAGGAATTTTCCATTTCTTCTAGGTCATCCATTTTATTGGAGTATTGTTTGTAGTGTTCTCTTATGATCCTTTGTATTTCTGTCATGTCCTTTGTAGCTTCTTCTCTTTCATTTCGGATTTTATTTATTTAGGCTCTCTCTTTTTCTTGATGAGTCTGGCTAAAGGTTTATCAATTTGATTTATCTTTTTAAAGAACCAGCTCTTAGTTTCATTGATACTTTCTATTGCTTTTAGTCTCTATTTTATTTATTTCCCATATGATTTTTATTGTTTCCTTTCTTCTGCTAACTTTGGGTTTTGTTTCTTTTTTCTAGTTCATTTAGGTGTAAAGTTCGATTGCTTATTTTTCTTGTTTCCTGAGTTAGGCTTGTATCTCTATAAACTTCCTTCTTAGAACAGCTTTTTCTGCTTCCCATAGAATTTGAACTTACATTTTCATTTGATCTCAGTACTTTTTTATTTCCTCTTTGATTTCTTCAGTTACCCATTGCTTGATTAGTAGCATTTTTTTAGACTCCATGTTTTGGTGGTTTTCTTTTTTTTTTTTTTCTTTGAGTTGATTCTAGTATTTCTTACAGTGTTATGTTCAGAAAAGACACTTGATGTGGTTTCAACATTATTAAATTTATTGAGACTTGTGTGGCCAGAATGTGATCTATCCTAAAGATAGTTTCACGTACACTTAAAAAGAATGTGTTTTCTGCTACCTTTGGATGAATGTTCTATGTATATTTATTAAGTCTATCTGACTAATATGTCATTTACAGCCAGAGTCTCCTCATTTTATTTTCTATCTGGATGATCTGTTCATTGATGTAAGTGGGGTGTTAAAGTTCCATACTATTGTTGTACTACATTTAATTTCTCCTTTTATGTCTGTAAATATTTGCTTTATGTATTTAGGTGCCCCTATGTGGGGTACATGTATATTTACAAGTGTTATATAATCTTGTTTTATTTATCTCTTCACCTTTATGCAATGTCCTCATTTGTCTCCTGTTAACAGTCTTTGTTTCAAAGTGTATTTTGTCTGATATAAGTCTTGCTACTTCAGCTTTCTTTTGATTTCCATTGCATGGAATATCTTTTTCCATCCCTTCACTTTCAGTCATGTGTGTCTCTAGATCTGAAGTGAATCTCTTGTAAGCAGCACATATACAGGTATTTATTTTGTATCCATTCAGCCAGTCTGTCTTTTGGTTGGAGTATTTAGTCCATTTACATTTAAGGTAATAATTGATAGGTATGCACTTATTGTCAGCTTGTTAATTGTTTTCTGGTTGTTTTTGTAGCTCTTCTCTGTTCCTTTCTTCCTCTCTTGCTCTCTTCCCTCGTGATCTGATGACTGTCTTTACATCACAGTTAGATTTCTTTCTCTTTTTTGTGTCTATCTATTATGTTTTTTTTTTTTTTTGGTCACCATGAATTTCATGTATAACAAGCTATGTATATAACAACTTATGTATATAGGTGTCTAATTTATGTTGATGATCTCTTAAGTTTGAACAAATTCTAACAGCCCTACGTTTTTACTACCTCCTCCCAGTTTTTTACGTCATATTTGACATCATTTTTTTGTCTGTGTCCCTTAACTACTTGTTGTAGATATAGATGATTTTACTACTTTTGTCTTTTAGCCTTCCTGCTAGCTTTATAAGTGGTTGATCCAGTACTTTTACTATATGATTGCCTTTACCAGTGAGATTTTTTTTGACATACGTTTAAAATTTCTAGGGAATTCTCTGGTGGTCCAGCGGTTAGGACTCAGTGCTTTCACTCACAGGGCCCGTGTTCAATCCCTGATTGGGGAACTAAGATTCTTCAAACTGCACAGTGTGGAAAAAAAAAAAATTCTAGTTCTGGACTTTCTTTAGAACTTTGAGAAATCCCTTTAATATTTGTTGTAAGTCTAGTGTAGTGGTGATAAACTCTTTTAGTTTTGCTTGTCTGTAAAACTCTATTTCTCCTTCACTTCTGAATGATAACTGTGCTGGGTAGAGTATTCTTGGTTGTAGGTTTCTTCCTTCTATCACTTTGAATATATTATGCCACCCTCTTCTAGCCTGTAAAGTTTCTGTTGAAAAGTCAGCTTATAGTCTTATGGAAATTTTCTTGTACATAATTAATTGGTTTTCTTCTGTGCTTTTAAGATTTTCTCTTTATCTTTAATATTTACCGTTTTAATTATAATGTCTCAGTGGACCTCTGGGTCCATCTTGCCAGGGACTCTCTGTGCTTTCTGGACCTGCATGTCTGATTTCTTCTCCAGGATAGGGAAATTTTCAGCTACTATTTCTTTAAATGAGTTCTCAGCCTCTTTCTCTCTCTCTTCTCTTTTTGGGAACCCTACAATGAGAATGTTAGTACACTTGATGTTGTCTCAGAAGTCCATTAAACTATCCTCATATATATATATATATATATATTTTTTTTAGAGTATTAGTCATTTTATTTATTTGTTTATGGCTATGTTGGGTCTTCGTTTCTGTGCGAGGGCTTTCTCTAGTTGCGGCAAGCGGGGGCCACTCTTCATCGCAGTGCACAGGCCTCTCACTATAGCGGCCTCTCTTGTTATGGGGCACAGGCTCCAGACGTGCAGGCTCAGTAGTTGTGGCTCACGGGCCTAGTTGCTCTGCGGCATGTGGGATCTTCCCAGACCAGGGCTCGAACCTGTGTCCCCTGCATTGGCAGGCAGATTCTCAACCACTGCGCCACCAGTGAGGTCCCCTATCCTCATATTTTTAAAATTATTTTTTCTTTTTTTCTGTTCAGCTGGATGATTTCCACTTCTGTGTCTTTCAGATTGTTAATCCATTCCTCTGTATCACCTAATCTACAGTTGATTACCTTTAGTGTATTTCTTAAATTTCAGTTATTGTATTCTTCAGCTCTGATTGCTTCTTTTTTATATATTTGAAGTCTTTGTTGAAGTTCTCACTGTGTTCATTCATTCTTCTCCTGAGTTTGTTGTGCATCTTTATGATCATTATCTTCAACTCTTTATTAGGTAGATTGCCTATCTCCATTTTGCTTAGTTCTTTTTCATGAACTTTTGTTCTTTCATTTGAAACATATTACTCTTCTCCTCAGTTTACCTAATTCACTGTGTTTATTTCTATATATTAAGTAGGTCTGTTAGGTCTCTCCATCTTGGAGAAGTGACCTTATTTAGGAAGAGTACTATGGGGCCCAGATCATAGTCCCCTCTGGCCATCAGAGCTAGATGCTCCAGGGCTGTCCCCTATGTGTTCTTTATGCATCCATCTGTTGTGGTGGACGAACTATGTGATAGTAGGCAGGGCTGGACCCTGGCCCAAATGGCTGTGAGACCCTGCTTCATGCAGTTTCTGTGGGTTTACTAGTGGGTGGGGCAAGCTTCTTGGGTTGCTGTTTGCAAGGCGTGGCAATGTATAACTCCTGAAGTCATGCTGATGGGTTGCTTAGGCCCCCAGCACTAAGAGTCTAGAGGGAGGATTCTAAAATTGTGCCTGCCAGCTCCAGTGTCAGCTTGGTAGAACAAGATCACAAAAATGCTTCCTGACATCATCTCATTCCCCAAGGGATTATCAGCTGCCTTCTGATCAGCAAGTGGTTCTGACCCAGGCACCTTTTAAACTACTGTCTCTGTGCTGGGTCTTAGAACATGTGAGATTTTGTGCATGCCCTTTAGGAGTGGAATCTCAGTTTCCTACAGCTCTCCAGCTCTCCTGAACACAAGCCCTTTGGTTTCCAAAGCCAGATGTTTTGAAGGTTCATCCTGTTGTAGGGCCCCTGGGCTGGAGACCCTGATGTGGGGCTCATACCCCTTACTTCTCAGTTGTGATATCCCTCTTGCTTGTGGATCACCAATCAGGGGTATGGGTCCTGACTAGACTGCATCTGCACCCCTTTTACCCATGTCACTGTGACTCCCTCTCTATATCTTTAGTTGTGGAAAATCTTTTCTACTATTCTTTGGACCATTCTCCAAGATAGTTGCTCTGCAGGTATATGTAATTTTGGTGTGCTCATGAGAGGAGATGAGCTCAGGATCTTCCTACGCCACTATCTTAATCCTTTCCCTTAAGCCACATATACAATTTCATATTTTCTAGTATCACATTTTTAAAAGAAAAAAACAGGTTAAATTAATTTTAGTAATATATTTATTTAATATCCAAAATACTATCATTTCAACATGAAATCCATAAAAAATAATATTTTATTATTATTAACACATTAATTATAAATATTAATTAATATAACAATAATAATAGTGTTACTAGTATTAAATTAGTGTGATATATTATTATTAGAATATAATATTAATAATGTATTAGTTACTAATATTACATTTTTGGTACTAAGTTTTTGAGCATGTCTCAATTCAATCTGGACACATTTTCAGTGTTCAGTGCCACAAGACCCAGTGCCTCTCTTTTTAAAAATTATGATGTCAGGCCATTTCCAAGGTCAATTAAATCAGAATCTCTGGGAGTCCCTCACCTCACATCAATCTTTTTCAAAGCCAGGTGAATACAGTGAACAGCAACATTGACAAGTCAGTGGCCTGGAAAATACCTACCACAGACTGACATCACTTAGCAATCTTTCTCTCAGTTTCAGATTTCTGGTTTGAATATTCTTTATTTATTTTCCTCTTTGAAATTAGTATCTGAAATGGAGAAAGAAAATAGTTATAACTGACATTCTAATCACTGTGTCACTTTCCAGCAAAACTGGCATCAGGTACACATAAACAGTTAATTTTATCTCCATCACCTCACAGTACCATTGTATTTCTGGCAGACAAACATTTACAATGGTAATAATAACACTGGTAAAAGACAGTGTTAACTTAAGTCGGTGGTTGAATCCTGTGGGCATAAGTGTGGGAAATAAACCTTTTTATTATGGAAAATCTCCACCTGTGAATACTGAGAAACAGGTTAGTCTGGCAACACAGAATTTTCTCCCAGAATGTTTGTCAAGTGTATTTGTGCCACATTGACCCCTGTTCCTCCTTTTCTGAGTCTGCTGCCTGCCTGGAATCACCCCTGGCCTTAGACGCTTAGAAAAGCAGGTCTCTGAACCAAACCAGCATTTAGGTAGCCAAGCACCAAATGCAGTGCTAGCTTCTGAGAATCTGAGTAGTTCTTGGAGGTCTTAGCTTTCCCCTGCATTTGGCTCCATTCTAGAAGAATTTAGACAAGCAGGAAATGTATCAGACTGATTTAGAAATGCAGTCTTCATAAACTATATATTAAGCATGTTGAACTCTGCTATATGCTTGAAAGCCAAAGCTAGAAACTACATCTACTAGCATTTTAAGAGGTACGTGTTAAAGGATCCAGTGAGACAGGAAAGCTAAGTGATCCATGTCATGTCTCAGAGCTACTCAGAGTATCAGAAAGGGGAATAAGAACCAGTTCTTCTGATGCCTGACCCACTTCTCTTGCCACTAACAAATTACAGTTTCATAAAGTCTGATTCCTATCCTTTATACTCCAGATGAAAGGGGAAATTGGTAGTCCTTTTTCAGAGGAAGAATATTAGCAATATCTATCAAAATTTTAAATAGGTATATTCTTGACTCACTCATTTCACCTATAATAATGTATCCTACAGAAGCATACATGTGCCCAAAGACATCTGAACAAGAATGTTTGTTGCTACATTCTCTGTGATAATGAAACATTGAAACGAATTTAAATGTCAGTCAATTCAGCTTTTAAGAATAATGGTTAAAAGACAAAATTCATGACAGAAAGAATTGATAAGCTGGACTTCATTAAAATTAGAAACTTCTGCTTGGCTAAAGACAATTCAGGACTGGGAGAAAATATTTGCAAAGGCACATCTATTAAAGTACTGTTATCCAAAATATACAGAGAACTCTTAAAACTCAACAATAAGAAAATAAACAACCCAATTTAAAAATGATCCAAATACCTTAACAGATGCCTCACCAAAAAAGATATATAGATAGTAAATAGGAATCTGAAAAAATGTTCCACATTATATGTCATTAGGGAAATGCCAATTAAAATGATAAGATATCATTATACACCTATTAGAATGCCCCCAAATCTGGAACAGTGGCAAAAGCAAATGTTTACAAGATGTGAAGGAACAGGAACTCTCATTCATTCCTAGTGGGAATGCAAAATGGTACAGCTACTTTGGAAGACAGTTTGGCAGTTTCTTACAGAACTAAACATACTCTTACCATATGATCCAGCAAATGTGCATTTTGGTATTTACCCAAAGGAGTTGAAAACTTATATCCACACAAAAATCTTCACACAGATATTTATAACATCTTTATTCATAATTGTAAAACCTTGGAAACCACCAAAACAGTCTTCAGTAGATGAATGGATAAATAAACTGTGGTACAACAAGGTAATGCATTATTATTCACTGATAAAAAGAAATAAGCTATCTGGGGCTTCCCTGGTGGCACAGTGGTTGGGAGTCTGCCTGCTAATGTGGGGGACACGGGTTCGAGCCCTGGTCTGGGAAGATCCCACATGCCGCGGAGCGGCTGGGCCCATGAGCCACAATTGCTGAGCCTGCGCGTCTGGAGCCTGTGCTCCACAGCAGGAGAGGCCGCGATAGTGAGAGGCCCGCGCACCGCGATGAAGAGTGGCCCCCGCTTGCCACAACTAGAGAGAGCCCTAGCACAGAAACGAAGACCCAACATAGCAATCAATCAATCAATTAATCAGTAAAATAAATCTTAAAAAAAAAAGAAATAAGCTATCAAGTCATGAAAAGATATGAAGGAATCTTGAAAAGATATTACTAAGTGAAAGAAGTCAATTTGAAAAGGCTATTCATCTTGTTTATGGTTTCCTTTGTTGTGCAAAACTTTTAAGTTTAATTAGGGTCCATTTGTTTATTTATTTATTTTCAATACTCTAGGAGGTGGGTCAAAAAAGATCTTGCTGTGGTTTATGTCAAAGAGTGTTTTTCCTGTTTTGCTTTAAGAGTCTTATAGTGTTTGGTCTTACATTTAGATCTTTAATCCATTTTGAGTTTATTTTTTGTGTATGGTGTAGGGAGTATTCTACTTTCATTCTTTTACATGTAGCTGTCCAGTTTTCTCAGCACCACTTATTGAAGAGGTTGTCTTTTCTCCTTTGTATTTTCCTGCCTCCTTTGCTATAAATTAGGTGACCATATGTGCATGGTTTATCTCTGGGCTTTCTATCCTGTACCACTGATCTATATTTCTGTTTTTGTGCCAGTACCGTACTGTCTTGATTACTGTAGCTTTGTAGTATAGTTTGAAGTCAGGGAGCCTGACTCCTCCAGCTCCATTTTTCTTTTCTTTCTCAAGAATATTTTGGCTTTTGGGGGTCTTTTGTGTTTCCATACAAATTGTGAAATTTTTGGTTCTAATTCTGTGAAGAATGCCATTGGTAGTTTGATAGGGATTGCATTGAATCTGTAGATTGCTTTGGGTAGTGTAGTCATTTTCACAGTATTGATTCTTCCAATCCAAGAACATGGTATATTTCTCCATCTGTTTATGTCATCTTTGATTTCTTTCATCAGTGTTTTATAGTTTTCTGAGTACAAGTCTTTTGCCTCCTTAGGTATGTTTATTCCTGGGTATTTCATTCTTTTTGTTGTGAAGGTAAATGGGACTGTTTCCTTAATTTCTCTTTCTGATTTTTCATTGTTAGTGTATAGGAATGCAAGAGATTTCTGTGCACTAATCTCCAAAATATACAAACAGTTCATGGAATTCAATGTCAAGAAAAACCAGGAACCCAATTAAAAAAGGGGCAGAAGACCTAAATAAACATTTCACCAAAGAATACATACAGATGGCCAAGAGGCACATGAAAAGATGCTCAACATTGCTAATTATTAGAGAAATGTAAATCAAAACTACAATGAGGTATCACCTCACACCGGTCAGAATGGCCATCATCAAAAATCTACAAACAATAAATGCTGGAGAGGGTGTGGAGAAAAGGGAACCCTCTTGCACTGTTGGTGGGAATGTAAATTGATTCAGCCACTATGGAGAACAGTATGGAGGTTCTTTAAAAAACTAAAAATAGAACTACCATATCACCCAGCAATCTCACTACTGGGCATATACCCTGGAAAACCATAACTCAGAAGGACACATGTACCCCAATGTTCATTGCAGCACTATTTACAATAGCCAGGACATGGAAACTACCTAAATGTCCAATGACAGGTGAATGGATAAAGAAGATGTGGTACATATATACAACAGAATAATACTCAGCCATAAAAATGAACAAAATTGGGTCATTTGTAGAGAGGTGGATGGACCTAGAGTCAGTCATACAGAGTGAAGTAAGTAAGAAAATGAAAAACAAATATCGTATATTAACACATATATATGGAATCTAGAAAAATGGTACAGATGAACCTATTGTATGGCAGAAATAGAGGTATAGACGTAGAGAACGGACATGTGGACACGTGGAGGGAAGGGGAGGGTAGGACGAATTGGGAATATAGGTTTTACATAAATACAATACCATGTGTAGAATAGATAGCTAGTGGGAACCTGCTGTATAGTACAGGGAGCTCAGCTCGGTGCTCTGTGATGACCTACATGGGTGGGATGGGGGGGATGGGAGCGAGGTCCAGGAGGGAGGGGATATAGGTATACATACAGCTGATTCACTTCATTGTACAGCAGAAACTAACACAACATTGTAAAGCAATTATACTCTAAGGAAAAAAAAAGTCTACATACATAATAATGTATGATTCCAACTATACAACCTTCTGGAAAAACCAGAACTATGGAAAGAATAACAAGAGCAATGGTTGTTAATGCAGGGGTGGGGGATAAGCAGACAAAGCACAAAGGAATTTTAGGGCAGTGAAAATACTTTGATATTATAATGATGCATGTATGTCAGTGTACATTTGCTCAAACCCATAGAACGTACACCAAGAGTGAACCCTAAGGTAAACTATGGGCTTTGGGTGATTATGATGTGTCAATATAAGTTCATCCTTGGTGACAAATACACCATTCTAGTGAGAGATGTTCATAACGGGAAAGGCTATGCATGTGTGGGGGCAGGGAGGGTATGAGAAATCTCATACCTTACTCTCAATTTTGTTGTGAACCTAAAACTGCTCTTAAAAAAAGTTAAAAATGATGTAGAGTCTTATGAACTGATATGGAAAGATCTCTAAAACAGAGGTAAGTTAAAAATATATTGTCACGAAAATAGTTCTTTTTTGTGAAGGAGGAAAGTATTAATGTGTGTGTAAATTTTGAAAAGATATTTGGGGAACTATCAAAAGTGGTTGTTTCTGCCAAAGGCAGGAGGACTTGGGATTACACTTCTGTATCATTTGACACTGTTACATGCAGAACAAATTTCTATAGTACATATGTAATTAAAAATAAGCATATTCAGAAAAATAGTTCTTAACCTCATTATAAACAATCCAGAATATTCACTAAGGGCATGCTTACTTATAAATGTAAATGTTCTTTTTAATAATACAAATGAAGATTACAAATGTCTCACTACACTAAAGACTTGTTATAAGTCATTTGTGTTATAGCTAAAGAATAAAGAAAAACTAATAAAGAATGATTAGTAAATTAACTGAAATTCCACCTAGTCTTCTTTTCTGAAGATTAACTTTGTTGGGATTTTGGCATTATAAAACATCTATGGATGATATAATTTCATGAGACTTTGAATGTTTATGTTAAAAAAGCAGGTTTGTAAATTATAACCAAAATAATAAAAATAAATTGCTCATAACATGGGTTAAAGCAAGGAAATAAAAAAACTGATTCAAATATGCCTCTTCCTTATGCCAACCAAGGATAAATTCTAAAATATCTGATTTCACAGGGTTGGAGAGAAGACCTGTTGGAACTGTAGGACTAGAAGGCAATGGATAAAGAAATCTTCCTTTATATTGTGTGAGAACCAGGACATGCTCATGTAGAGTCTGGGTCTTCAGCAGTAGTAGAAAGATTCCACAGAGATGATATAAAGAGCAAGCAGATCACTGAATAGATGAGATGGGGTGTTCTTCAAGCAAAGAGACAGTATGGATGCTAAGAACATAGTAAGACTTGAAAATTTTCAGTAGGGCTGGAGTACAGAGTTTGTAAAGAAGTTGGTGTAGGATGATGCTATAGATGTAGGATGGGAGCAGATAATCAAGGGTCTTAATAAGCCATGCAAATTAATTTGGGTGTTTTATCCTTTAGTCCTGTGCAGATCAGTATCGGAGCCACTCTAACCACATGTAGCCACATGTACTTTTTAAATGTGGCTAGCCCAAATTAAGATGTGTTATAAGTATAAAATAATACACATCAGATTTCAAAGACTTTTTTAACTGACTACATGTTGAAATGGTAATGTTTTGGGTATATCGGGCAAAATAAAATATATAATTAAAATTAATTTCACCTGTGTTTGCTTGCTACTAAATTTTTTTTAAATTACATGTGTCTCTTGCATTTTATTTCTACTTGACAGTGCTAAGAGTGAAAGATGGGATTTGCATTTTAGAAGTATCCTACTGGCAAAAGTGTGAAGAATGGTTTGAAGGAAAACCAAGTGGGAAGTAGGAAAACCAGTTCCCAAACTATTATAACAATCCTAGGAGAAAAGACGAAAACGTATTAAGGGAAGCATTCTGGAGACAAAAATAAAAGGACAGATTTAATCTGTGGGCTGTAGAGAATGAAGGATCAAGAAGTTAACTTTCTTGTTTGGATGGTTGGGTTCTTGATGATTCCATTAATTCAGAAGATGACAACAGGAAGACTTAGTTCAAGTAAGAAGTTTAAGAAGAGATTATTAATTCTGTATAGAATATGTTGTGATGTTTGTGTGACCTGAAGTATACATTTTCAATAGACAAAAAGAAATATGCTCAAGTTCTGAGAAAATCTTTGGACTGGACATAGGGACATGTGATTCATCAGTGCATGCATAGGGAGGATGTCATTGCTGCAAAACCGTCCCTTCTGAAAAGAGACAGAACTGTGAGGAATACCAGGATTTATGGGGTGAGTAAAATGTTTGTCAAGACATTAAGAAAAAGAAGCCAGACGGGTTAGAAGTGAACCAGGAAATACTGTTTGAAAAGCCTAGCAAGTGGTATTCAAGAAGAGCAGTCAGCAAGCTGCAGAGATCTAATAAGCTACGTGCTCATTGCATGGAATTTAGCAGCGCTTCATGGGTGATTTACATGCATTTTATGTTTATTATCACATTTAATTATCACAGCAACCCTATGAAGCAGGAACTATAATTATCCCCACGTTACACATGAGGAAAATGAGACATACAGGGAGGTTAAGTAACTTGCCTAAGATCACACAGAACATCAGTGGTAGACAGAATTCAAACCCAGGCCATCTGGTACTCTTATTCTAAACCCCAGGTATACAGATATATATAGCCAGGTCATCATCCCCCCTAGAATACTAAGTGAGCTAAGGGAAGTTTTAATTATTAACAATAGGATAAAAGTAAGATAAAAGAGAAAAGTTTATTTCTTTTAAGCTGTTAGTTTTAAATCAGTTCTTTGGGGAATTGAGAGGTAGCTAGCTCAGGAGACAAGGTAAATGGGAATAACTTTTGCTTGATTGTTTTCACCACCTTTGCTAACTATTCTAAAGGCTTTTAGAATCAAACCACACCTGTTCCCGGCAAAGACATTGGATGGTGTGGTCACCACTCGCATCCCACAACCCTTCACTACAGTATCAGCTGGAAGCAAGAAGGACTGAAATAAGAAAGCAACAAGAGACTGGAGGATAGCTATCACTTTCAGCTTTAAGTAACTCTCCCCTTAGTCCCCTCTTGTCCCCATTCTTAATCCCATCTTTTATAAACCCTATGTAAAAGCTTCTTTAGACTTTGGGAAAGAGAAGAGATAAATTCTTTATGGGATCCCTTGAAGCCACAAAATTTGGTGCAGGCCTTGTTTCCATCCTGGCCCAGCAACTTCCATCAAGCACCCCTCAGTCTCTAAGAGAGCTGAGATATCTCCTGGTAGGAAAGGTTTCTTTTCTCTTCCCATGATCATCACAACAAAGGTTTTTTTCATTACCTTTTGAATTGCCCACTGGTCAGATTCAGTTGCAGTCATAACAAAAGGCATTCTAATAATTATTATTTAAACAG
This sequence comes from Eschrichtius robustus, assembly GCF_028021215.1. NCBI lineage: Eukaryota > Metazoa > Chordata > Mammalia > Artiodactyla > Eschrichtiidae > Eschrichtius > Eschrichtius robustus. The sequence continues at coordinate 31,747,524 of NC_090836.1, forward strand.
CTCTGCTGAAGCCTTCCCCTGGCCCAAAACATGTTTTCCACCATTCCCATCCACTCAGTATAAACCAAAAATTATTTTGTTAGAGAGTTATTCATTTGAGTTACCAAGCATCTTATTTGGAACTGCAAACATCCTTGTGAATTTTGGAATTTGACTAGTTCCCCCTAGACAGAGGAGGTCATTTGAAGAATGATAGTTTGAGGAAGGGACAAACAAAAAATTGGCAGTGTAACTTTGGTACTGTGTACCTAAGACTTGGTAGATACAGGAGAGGAGGACAGAAGAAAGTACTTCCACCTAGATCTAGAAAGAAAAGCTCTAGAAGAGGGCAAAAAAGAAAAAAGGAGAGTATGGATGATAAACCAAGGTCACTACTGCACAATTTTCCATGAGTTCTGTTCTATCAGGAGGTTTTCCTCTAAGCATTGACTCCTCAAAACCCAGTTCTAATGGGCCCCACTGAACTGAGTGGCTGGGAGCTGAATATTTTTAGAAGTGTCAAATGCCACAGGGCATGAGGGGCCAGAAGTTATAGAACTGTGATATTTGGCTGTGACTAGAGGAAAAAATAAACAAAACAAACAAAGAAATAAACAAAAATCTTCAATCTAGAAGTCTAGAATATTTATAGAAGGTATAATTTTATTTCAGGGAAATTGTACCTAAATTATTCCAAGGCTCTCTTCAAAGGGTTAAACACAGAACCTTGATAAGAAATACAGGGTTTAAAACCCTTGTTTAATAAAATTGCAGTCAAGTCAGAAGCTGTGTCTAAATGTGGAAACGATTAACCATGAAATTATAAGGCTAACGGCCGGGTGATTCATAGATATGCTAATCGCTCCTCCACTCCCTCAAACCCAGGACAATGAAAACCTGAGTATGAATTACAGTATTATGCCCACCTTCCTGTACTGCTGGACAACATTCTTAGGAGTAGGGCCCAGAAACATATAGAAATCAAGTACTCTTCTAATGGTCCATAATGTTACAGAAGGATATGGGCTTAGAGTGACATCTGAAGAATAAGCACAAATTAAATAAGGTGCAGAGATCATTATTTTAATATTTCTACCATTTAGATGTTACCTAGGTCAGTTATTAATTATATTAGACACTATTGATAGCTCTGATAGCATCTAAGTGTCTGTGTGCTCAGTTTTCACAAGAGTTCATCAAGTCAGTTACACATTGAATTTATATACACATGGTGGGGGAATGTGGGGAGGGAGAGAGTTTAAGCCCAAAGCACACAATTAAGGAAACTTGCTGCAGAAGTACATTTCAAATACTTCCAGACTAATTTAATGAAGAAATTAGTTTAGAATACTAAGCATACTGGCATTGTTTAGAATACTAAGATGATATGGCAAACCCAGTGATACCGCATTACTGTGAAATTTCTAACATAGCTGGTTCAAAGGCTTCTGATTTCTTGAGTTATGTATCTTTAGTACTATGTGTCATAATATTATTTTGCAATATATTAGCATGATTGTATACGTTTCAGTAAAAAAGTTTTCCATTTTGAAACAAAATATTAAATAGTAAACAATCTCTCACTCTATTTTGTTCTAATTAATAAACATTTTTTAAGGGAGAAAAGGCAAAATTAGCATTTAAATTGTGCATTTGCTTCTTTATAATTTAACCAGACAATCACGTTACCTTGCGCATTGGAATTCAAGAGGAGAACACCATGAGCATTAAAATCATTCTCTATGCCCGTTCTAAAAAGGATGAACTCCACAGAGACTGCTAAATGCTTGCAACAGCAAAATAAAATATTATGTGTTTTATGGTTTATTTTCATTTTATTATTCTATCTCAGTGAGATCCAGTAGCAATTAATGACATGCCAAGAAAGAAAAAAATGTGTAATATATATTATGAGGGAAAAAGGCAAAATGGTAAAAACCTGAGGGATGTAAAATTTCAAACTTTCCTTTATAACGAATTAAGTATAAACCAAAATGATTTCTGAGAGTAAATTTATAGCACCTTATGGAAAATCACTCATTATTCATGGTATCTTTTTCTTCAATAAGCAGATTTCTAGTATTAAGAATCTATGCTCACACATTACGACTGGCAATAATTCCTGGAAAACATGCCATATTTAACAAAATTTATGTCATGCTTATAAGATGAATGCTCATGTTCACCAAATTCATAGACTGAAGTGGATGGGGTGGAGTTCATCTTTGCATAAAATGGTTAGGAAAAAAGTCAGGCCTCTGAATTGTTTCCCTCTTGTGCCAGACAGAAAGCAGAAAGACTGTGACTGTGTGGCTTTTAATAAGAAACTTTTTTATCTATTAAATTATGGTAAAAATTCCCGTAAAGTTAGCTTAAAAGGGGAACAAGAAAATAAAGGCAGGATGTGAAGAGATCTGAGGGAACAGTGTGTGATTCATGTTCATTGAGTATTTGCTAAATGCTGGTCCCAGAAGGGGGTGTGTCTACAGTATTTCATTTATTTCTCACAATAACCCTGTGGAAAGGCACTATTACTCCATTTTATAACTGAAGAAACTGAGACTCACAAAGAGTAACGTTACATAACTTGCCTAAAATTACCTAAGTAATAGTACCAGGATTCAGTCAGTTTTGCCTGCTCAAACTGTTGTATAGCATTTCATCTGTTGAGATGGAAGTAGGTCTTTCTTGAAATAAAAGTAGCCTGTGTTCAAATAAATCTTGGGAAATGCTGGGTTACCCAAACCTAACTAGATTTCTTTTCTGTAGGACTTTTTCAGAGTTTTTAATAAGGAACAATGCATAATGAATCTGCAAGAGGTGACTACCGCATATGACATTTTCAAAGGTAATTGACTATAGAAATCGTTTGTCCTAGAATGCATGTTTACATTGTGAAAACCAGGGTTAAATCATCTAAGGGAAAGGAGAAAGAGATGGTGGAGGTGGTGACAGCACAGCCATCACAGGTGGGAGAGCCCCCATGCTGCTTCTGGACCTGTAACCTGGTTATATCCTCTACTGCTTTCCAGTCCCTGCCCCTATTACACAGGAGAGGCAGGTGCTCCTAGGCAGCCTGATAGAAGACAGTTTCTTAAACACTAGAGGAGATGCTGCTAAGTAGCAGCACTTAATACATTCAGTGGAAATTGTTGCTCTTTTAGTGTTTCTCCCTTCCCCTCCTTCTCCCCACCCCCTCTCATTCAAGGATCATTTTCTGAGTGCCCAGCACTTTCCTAGAGAAATACATAGAGGAATAAGAGGCAGGAACCACCATGTAATTACAACACAATGGGATATGTGGAGATAAACAAGTACATTCTGATATAAGAGCAGAACAGGGGCATGGCCTGAGAAGGTTGAAGATCAGGGGAAACTATTATGAGCAGATAAGGTACTGTATATGAAAAGTAACAGTATGTATCAACTCTGTTTCCTGTAGGAAAAACCTTTGATCTTTTTCTTGTGTTTTAGTTGAACCAGTTTTTCAGATCCTAATAAACAAGAGAACACGTTTAATTTTTGAAGTCATCAGAAGCCTCATAACAAGATTACTTTCTTTTTTTTTTTCTCTCACAGGTATCAAAGTCTCAACATATAAGTTCCTGAAAGCTCATTGAAAGTTTCACTAGCCTCAAATACCTGAAATAAAGACCAAAATGTTACCACAGTGCTTTCTGATCAATTGATAATATCAGTAGTAATCTTTTGCTTCAAAGACTGTATAAAAATATTGAGAGGAAAAATGTGTTCTTATTTTGACTATTAAGCCTCTGCCTCAAAGACTGTATAAGAATATGAATAGTACTTAAGATATTACCTAGAGTTTGAGCTCCAAGGAAAGGGTTATGAAAGGATTATATTTAAAATATTAAAAATTAGCTCAGCACATGCTGACCAATCAGAATCCATGTAAGCCATAGGGACCTGAAAACCCCAGAGGTGACAGGTATTAGCCATTTTCTAGAACTTAGGGAGGTCTGAGGGGCCCTGGTGGAAGTGTTAAGGAGGGCAAGAGAACAGCAGGAGGGATGAAGGCCAAGCTCAGGGAACAGCCATTAACCAACTACTATGGAAGGTTTTCAAGATAACAGCAGCTATGACCATAACGGTGCCCATCTCTAAGGAACAGTCATCATTCCTTAGAGGTAAGGACTTATTTTCTAGCTCAATTTGCCTAAAACTCAAAGGTAACTTTATCTCTCAGAAAATGTCATATAAGAAAATGCTTTGACTTCGACTTTTCTATGTAAAAAATAGTATCAATTAAGCTAGTATAATTAAGGTAATATACTATCAATGTTCTTTAAAGACAGTCTATACTACTGTCTATAGAAGAATCTGATTTTCTTGGATTTATATGTCATTTCTTTATATAAGGCAAGAAGAACCAAGGGCAACCTGTTATAGGTCTCATTTGTTCTAACCAAGAGCCTAAGATGCAATCTCCTAAATATGATATTCTATTATATTCTATTAAATGCACACTTACAGCTCTCTTTTCCCTAGCAAAAAAATATAATCTAATCATTACCCATAAAATTCACATGTCACTTGTTTTGAAACAATTGAGTTGCCATAAGTTTGTGGCATTATTGTGAGTTGTTATTACTAGTTCACTAGGACTGGAATAATTGATTATTACTGTTTCAGAAGGGTTAGTTAGCACCATGACAGAGGGTCCATAGTCTCTTGAGATTTTCATAAGCCATATTAACAAGTATTCTTTCCTATATCTCATTCCCTTCAAAAACACTGTTCATTATATTTGTATTTATTAAATAAAGCAAAGGGAAGGAAAATGCCCTGAATAAAAGAGTAAATTGCATCATTTATTTAGCAATTACCTATACTAAACACTAAAAATAGAAACTTTATCAGTCCACAAAATAGACTCTAGTAAGTAAAAACAAACAATAGTATTATGTCAACAACGTTGATTGCATTTAAAATAAAAATTATATTCAAATACATCATTGTCGTTATTCAAATGAACATAAAATTTCCATAACTTTTTTTTTTCAGGTACTATTAGAATTTATTGAAGGGCTTACTAATCTAGGGTTTGTGAACTTGCATGGGAATAAATTACATCTTTATTTTCACTAATCTCTAACTGAAACTTGGCATGTTTTCCAATTGTAATGTAAGCAACAAATCACAGTAATATTAGCATGACCTTGACTTTGTCACCAATACAAATCATGGATTTTTCACATCACGCTGGAGTCGTTATAGACATTTCAAAATATCTTTCAAGTTCAAAACTACTTCAAAATTATGGTACTTATAAGACCTGCTACTAGATCTTGTTATTTAATGCATTACTAAAGAGGCACCTATATTACCATATTGCAGGTTTAAAAAATATTCTAATAGCTTTATTTTAATATAACCGATCTCCCTTGCAATCTGACATATTTCATTTGATGCATTTAAAAATACTACTTTGAAAAGAGGTCTGTAGGTGTCACAAGCTTGCCAAAGGGGCTCATGTACAGAAATCCATGCTTGTCATGATGGTAGCAGCTCCTCAGAAGCCTCAGGGACCAGAAGTCTGCCTGGAACTCCCCTTTGTCCAGACAGATCTCTCGAGGGGCAAAAGAACCCTCACCTCAACTTTGGGTTCTTGTCTTCTCTTCACTCAGACTAAGCTGACACTAGTGAAGCTTTCCTTTCAACTGACAGTTTGTTTTGTTTTTTTCTGTTTTGGGGGATTTTTTTTGTTTTATTAATTTATTTTTTATACAGCGGGTTCTTATTAGTTATCTATTTTACACACATTAGTGTATATATGTCAATCCCGATCTCCCAGTTCATGTCACCACCACCCACCCCCCACTTTCTTTCATAACATTTTAACATAAAATTTTTCCTTCCATTTGAGCCACTATCTCCTCTCCTTTAGTGTGCATTGTGCATCTGCATTATACATTAACTAAATCCCCTTAGAAGACACAGGAATGCCTACTCACAAACAAAAAAGCAATTTCATGTTGGTGCCAGCAAGTTAACTCCTTAGGAGGTAACATTCCTTTCCCTATCTTGTAAGGGGTCACAATGACTATTTGTCTTGTTGGACCACGTAAACTGTTAATATGTTACTTCGATGTAGAGTCCTTTGTTTCAAAAACTTATATAACTGCCTTGAACTCTAACAGGCAGAACAGTCCTCAGAGCTTTCTGAAAGGCTATTTCCCAAGTTCTAATCCTCAGGTTGGCTCAGATAAAATTTTCCATTTCTTTCTTAGATTGGTTATTGATTTTTTTTTTTTGGTCAATATTTACATGGAATAGATGGCAGGATATCAAAGATACTCATCAGAGGACAGCTGGAGTGTACCCCAAACTGGCCCTCGGTACCAGCATGAGCCCTTTGAGCCCACTGGCTTCTCAGTGCTCCTCAGGTGTTCCAGTGAGCTTTCCAGATATTTGGATCTCATTATTTAAGTGATGATCCTAAGAAAATCTTATTTGAGCACTTCCTAGAAAGGGACCTAGGGGAATCTGGGTGGGAGACCCAGGGAAACATAGGTGGCCATTTTTTGTTAAATTTGGATTAAATTGAAAAAAAAAAAGCTGATGTATGGTCTGAATAAACTATTTGCTAGTGAAATGAGAGGCTGAATTATTCAGCTCTGAAGAACAAGGGATACTTGCTCCTTCAAGCCACAAATTATCCTCAGGGGACTGAGGACCTAGCAGAAGTATCTGAGGACTAACCCCACTACAACCATTAAGTAAATACTGCTCTTCCAGGGAGCATGACAGAGACTGATCATCTTGTATCCCAGCACCCACAGGGGTTTTAGACTGTTGTAGGGAGAAATGAGACACATAAAAGAGTTGAACTGACCCAAGGGTAACTCCTTGGGGAGTTAGACTAGGAAGCAGCCCACATCCCATCCACCAAACTGTCCTCAGAAAGTCGTTCAGATCATATCTGAATTAGGCTACCAAATTAATAATGGGAAATTGTGCCTCAAAGGCCAAACAGCTCCTTGATTTAAAGCCACATATGGGAATATCAGCTGAGTTTATCCATAACACATATGGAATTTATACTTGAAAGTGTTCACTTTGTTGGGAACTGAAGGAAGACTCTTCCTGAAAATGGCCAAGATGGGGCTCTTTTGACAATCCAACACTAGTTTTTCACGCAGTTAGAGAAAGCCAGCTTGAAAAACACATCTTTTCAGAATTCTCACCTTGAGGGAATAAGTCCTTCTAGGAAAACAACTTGTTCTTCTCTCCCTGTGCCTTGAGATGTAAATGTTCTACCAGGGCTCTCAGGAGCTCCTATGCTATCTAGACCACCTCCAATTCTTGAGACTGGAAAAAAAAGGAGAAAAAAGGCTTTTTTAACTTACACAGGAAAACTATGATATCTCTGTTTTATATATATATATATATATATATATGTATGTTATCTGTGTCATATATATATATATGTCACTATACATTATAGATATGTCTTTACCTCAGGATGGTGCTATCAAAATTAATTTATAAATAAATTCTATTCAATTGCCTTAAAGGAAATCAAGTGTTTATATAAATTCTCAGAAATATGAAAGAAATTAACCTGAATAAATTTCATATTCACATGATCTAGGAAATAGTATTAATGTATGGTATTAAAGTTAGTTTAAGCATGTTAGTTTAATTAAATATAGACATATCTTTACAGTCATCAACCTTAACTATAATACCTTTATTGTACCTAAGTTTACTAGAGGTCAATGAAATCTTATTATATCTGTTCCAAATTTGCCAGCAAGAAAAGTAACTTGATATGTTAAAAGTTTATGAGTAAATTAAATGTAAATGAGGTGAGAGTTTTTAGGTAAACATTTTAGGAATAATTATGTTTCAGGAATATCTGCTTCTAAGCAGTTTGTCCATATTTTGGTAACTTGAAACTTTAGAGTTTTAATAAATTAAGTTAAATGATGGAAGTTTATTAAAATATCTAGTTCATTCCAAAATAAAGATACCAAAACATTAATTACTGAATATTGGCTTCCTTTTTGTAGAGAGACTAAAGATATTTAGGACTATTAATAGCTATGTTTGGTGCCAAAATGAGACATTTTATATAAGAAAGCACATGTTTTTATAAATTATAAATACTATATTTATACTATATAATACTATATTTATAATTTTGCGAATCTACAGAATGCTAATGTAAAAGACAGTTCATAGTTGTTTACTTCTTGGTTTTCACTTGAAATTAAGGTTTTTAAGAGTTGAGATTTCTAATTAATATACATAATTAGAACTAAAAATTAGTAAGAAAAACATCTTTGTATGTGAGGAAAAGAAATACGTTAGGAAAGGAAATGCAATTTATTAAGAGGAAAGAAAGTATATTTGTCCTAAAGCTCGTTATTTCTAAATGGGAAAGAAAGTAAGGGTCAAACTAATATGGATATAGAAAGTTGTGGAAAGTTGTGGAAGAGGAAATCTGAGAAAGGAATTTAAACATGGTCAGGACTGGCTAAGATTAAATTGAATTTAATTAAGTAAATGCATTTTGATGTTAAAGGTAAAGTGGTGCGAAACTAGAGTCTGGTTTTCTCTCTTTTAAGAAAAGAAAGTTATCTTGGAATATTGAACTGCTTTTAATAATAAATTGTAAAAGTTTCTTTACCTTTTTAAAACCATTTTTTGTAACTTTCTGTATTTGCTTTTAAAATATTTTATTGTCCCTTTGGTTACATGAATAAATATTGTTTCACAGTGATGACCTATGATCCTATTTGACTGTTTCAAACTTTTAAATATTTTTGACAAACTTACGAAAGATCAAATTCAAATTTAAGTTTTGTTGACCTCTAGCTAACTTTGAGACAGTTCAGAGGGCCTCTGAAGCACCTCAGAGAGAAAGATATTAAACTAATTAGGATCATTTGGTGTGTTGGGTTACATGGGAAGCATTGTCAAGTGAACAGAAATAAAGCATCTTAGGTTATACTATATGGGTAAATACCATTAATACAGATATGCTGGAAATTACATGAAACTTTAAAAATTTGGGTATATCCTGGTATAATGTTATCAATCATAATTCTAGTTATTATCTTAAATACTGTATGTCACAGCAACAATCAATTTTTTTGCCAAGAACATTGCAATTAGATGTTTAACTGTGTCTTTTAAAGTATTTTGCCATTTATAGACAGTTGTTTCACTGTGATGTTTTTGCAAAAATGCTTTATCTTCAAGAAGATTCACAGGAAAGGCTTTTTGACAAGTACAGGTTTCTGACACCTTTCAGATCATACCACTGAACTGGGTAAGAAATTAAAGAATCCTAATGGAAACACTGATGGCTCCATAAAACTGTTAACAAAAGATAACAAAAGATTAAGATTAAAGATTAGTCACATGGGATTAAGTAAACTGATGAATATAGTTATAATTCTATAGTTTTTTGTCTGAAATAGTGTTGGCTTTTAATCTATGTTTTCCAGATATAAGGAAATCTTTCCCCTTAAGCTAATTATGGCTTATAGCAACTTAGTAAGTTATACCTTTGTAAATAGAATTGAAACATTTATCTTTTCTCTCTAACCTGATCCCTCCAGAATTTGGAAACTCTTAGTGAGTATTCTTATTTTTATAGCAATATAGTTATTTGCATAAGTTCAATAGGAATCTGTTCTTCTTATAATAGGACATAATTGGAAACACAGGTTATATTACCATGGCTTTGACTGAAATGTCATATTTTGAAAATATATAAAATCAAATATGAACAGACAGCTTTAAAGAACTAAGGTGGACTTTATATGGAACCATAAAGCTCTTGGAAAAACAACCTGGTATCCTACTTACAGAATTCACAGCAGCCTCACCAGATAAACAAAAAAAGCCACCACCTGGCTGGTGTAGGAATCTCAAGATATTTTGGGGACCTCAAGAAGAGAGAAATTCACCCAAATCTATAAATATCAAAGGTAGAATCTGACAGCAAGACGTCAGTATAGTTTTTCTGGCATTGAGAGGCCTTTTAAAAATTCAATCTGAGATTCATTATGACAAAGCTCCAGAAAAGCCAAATATAAAAGAGCTTATATGAGAAATTACACCTATGTAAATAATCAGGCCAAGTTTATTGAAGCCAGACTTATTTTGCAAATAAATTCATCTTAATTTGGCTATATTTGATAGGAATGAGGGTAATTTTTTGAGAGAGAAAATTATATTTCAGCAATATATCTTTGTCGATATTAAATTCTAATGTCATTTAATTGTCTTTGAGGTTCTATATTTACTGCCTGAGACTCCCTAGATGGTTACTTGTTGCTATGTTACATTATTGTAGAGTTTAACTGAATTATTAAAAGGACATTCTAAGTTTGTTTCTGAAGTTTGTCACAGGAATCTACCTTTGGATGAAGATCAGATGCCCCATTACCTGCAACCAGGAGATTATGCATATTGGAAAAGACATCAGATAAAGAACTCTTTACGGCCACGTTGAAAGAACCATATCAGGCTTCCTCTCCGGAATAAACTGCAACTCCTGCTTCTGACACCTGGCTTCGACTAATTGAGACTGGCACTACCAGACCAGGATGAGAAGACAACATCTGAAGTAGACAGCTGACCGAAGATGCCGGACCAGACCTGTTTACTAATAACTTTGATAATTGGTCACACTTTTGCTTATGAATCAAATCTATTTCTTTCTTAGTCTCATTCATAAGCAAGTTTCAAAAATCAATCCAGTTGCTGGGTTTAGGGTTCTATGTCTGGTACTCCTGGGTTACCTTGGTGGATTTCTCCTCTTCAAGTCTCTATCTGTATAGCCCTTAGAGATTTTCTTAGAAAAAAGAAATTCTAGTACCATGCAAGCCACCACCATCATCCCTGTTACCTGGCCAATTAATGATCCCTGTTCTGAACCTGGCTATAAGTACTTCTTTTCACTAGATGTTAAATATATTGAATAGCTCCTAATGGGACCCAACAGATTTTATGGAACAAATTTATGGCCTTGGCTCTCCCCAGGTTGGTTAGGAAGATGCACAATTGGTTTTCCTTGGTCTCACCATCACCTATGGGTAACCTTGGAAACTGCACATGCCAATCTGCCTTTAATGCTGGCAGGCTGGGTTCAATCAGCTTTCCAATGGTGTGATTATTTGGCCATGATATTTGTTCCTTCACTTGGAATAGAGGGTGTCATTATTTATATAGAGGCTTTAACAAAATTCACCTAGCAAGCCTTAAATGATAGTAACCAAGCCATTAGTTTGCTCAGTTCAGAAGTTTCCATGATGTGAAAAGCAGTCCCACAGAATTGCAAGTGTCTTAATATTTTAACAGCTTCCAAAGGGGGAATTTGTGTTATAATACATAGTGAATGTTGTTTTTATTCCTGATGAGTCTTTTAATGTAACCCAGCTTATGACGCATATGAGAAATCAGACTTGCATTCTGAATGATCTTCTTCCTGGTATAAGGAAATATTAGGAAAATAGTTTGGTTCAGGAGGATCCTGTCTTAAATCTTTACTAATGATATTATTACTCCAATTGGCAATTTTGATTACAGTTTGTGCAACTTACAAAGTGAAAGTTTCTTGACTTTCATGTTGTGTATCATCTGTTCCCACTAAGATAATGGTATCTAAACAACTTGAAACTATTGATCACCTCTGTAGTTCTCTATAAAATAATGGACATGCACACTGTACATGCAAGGTAAAATTGGCATAATTCCTACTGGGAAACTTGAAATTGACTGTTAGTCCTTGTCAGACATCTTACTAGTACAACCCCATAAAAGGAAAGAAAAAAACTGGGCTATTAGCACCTGGCATCAAGGGATATGATGGGCCCAGGACAGGAAAGCACCACTCTGCATATTTGACCACCTAATGCTTTTTATAAAAAGATTAATGATCAAAAGGGGAAAATTGATGGAACAAAATTATTTTTAAGGTAGGACAAGAAAAATATCAACCAAAAATTTTGTCTACAGCTTAAGCCACTGCCCTCTCCCCTTTTGTGTGCATCTGCCTTGTACATTAACTAAATACACTTAGAATACACAGAAATGCCTACTCACCAAGAAAAAAAAAAAAAAAGCAATTTCTTCCCTCCTAATTGCACTAGCAAGGTAACTCCTTAGGAAATAACATTCTTTTCTCAACCCTGTAAGGGTTCACAATGACCCACTCATCTCGTTGGACTGTCAAACTATCAATATGTTAAGTTGATGTACAGCCCTTTGTCTCAAAAAATTATGTAACTATGCTTTGACCTCTAATTGGCAGAACAGTCCTCAGAGCTTTCTGAAAGACTGTCTCCCAGGTTATAATCATCAGGTTGGCTCAAACAAAATTTTCTATTTCTTTCTTAAATTAACTATTGATTAATATTTTGTGGCATTACTTTCCTCTCAAATATTTTATAAATTAATGAAAACTAGTAAACACTGATCTGATAAAAAATATCAAAATTAATAAAAGTTAAATAAAACTCACTTGGTAATTTATTTTTTCCAAAGAGATAGTTCTCTATCTCTATTCCACATATTTATTAATTCTTCATATTTAATGTCCCATTTCAACTAACTAGAAAGGCACATGCTATGGCTTATATAAGGAAATATTATCTTTTTAGAATGTGAGGAAAAAAGAGTTGGTATAGACATAACATATCTTTTGGGTGTATGAAGAGGTGATGGAATCCTAATCACCTATATTACAATTAATATTATTGAGTACATTTCTGAATGTCTCCAATCACATTATCCATAATGCTTAATGTGCAAAGCTTTAATACTGAAATACTCCAATTTATTACAAATTGGTCTCTGTATACTCAAACCTATTTATTATAAAAAGTATGAGATGAACTTTTAGAAGCCACCTTTTAAAATTCAAAATAAAGGGATCTTCCTAAAACTTTAAAAGAATTATCAATAGCACTACCACATCAACACCTCACCCCCAAACCCATCTCTTTAATCATTTAAAGAAATAATTTTCTAACTCAGGATTTATGCTATAAAATAGTAATCAGCCTTCTTTGTCACTAGCAAACCATTACAATTGCTGTATATCTCTTAAAAATTAATATGCCATCATATAGAAGCTATCAAATGAATATCTGAGGAAGGAGTAAATATAGGGGAAAAGGACTTCTTGAATATAATGCCCTGGAGGGAAGATTAAAATAGAATGTCTGTACCAGAGTTAAATTAGTTCATACAATGACTGTAAGGCCATTATTTGATGAATTAGTCATGATTGAGGAAAGCAAGGTAACAGGGCATGCAAGATCCTTCCCCATCTCTGCTTCCATATTTCTCTATTGATGGGGTTCAGGACATGCTACCCCAAAATATGGCGTCTTGGCATATTGAATACCTTGAGCTGAAAGAGTTTAGAAAATGGCAGAAGCAGGATATTTACTCTAACCTTCTCTCCCTCATACTTCTTCCCTGAAATGGGTTGTAAATCTCCCATATGAAAGATACCCTCCCTGTTCCAGGAGGAAGGAAGACATTCTTATCACCAGAGACTGAGAATACTACATAGACAAACCTTATTAAGCTGATTCTTACCTTCCTAGCTACTTCTTCGCTGTTTACTACCACTAGTCCCAACCCTTCTGTCTTGCCAATTCTTCACAAATTTACTGTCTTTTTGTCTGAAAAGCATAAAGCTTCCTGCTCTGGTCACTTCTTCAGGTCTTCATTCCCTTACGAAACCTCCCATATACATGTAAAAATCCAAGAAAATTTATATGCTTTTCTCCTGCTAATCTGTCTTTGTTGTTTAATGGGACCCAGCCAAGGACCCTAAGAGGGTCAGGGAAAAGATTTTTCCCCTACACTATTATCTTGTGAGCTATATACTAGTACAAATTATAGAACTTTGTACTTCCTGACATAATAGTTTTTTTTATAACTGGAAGATATCTGAGTATTTTTATTCTCCTGTGTATTTCTCATGTTGTTCCCTAAACAGAAAAAAACTTCATGGCAACCAACTGCTCCCTGAAGTCTTGTCTAATTCTTCTTGTCAGAATTTAAATGTCCTTTTGCATTCATCACACCTTCATTTTGCAGTCTCTCAGCTGTCCTAGTTAGCCTTTTTACAGTGCAGGTGGTATGTCTTTTACTCCTCCTTATTCCCAATAACAAACACCAAGTGAATGTTGAGAAAGTATTACTTTTTCTATGTACTTGAAGAAAACAAGATGCAACAAAATGTATTATCTATCATGGGAAAGGTTTTACACAGAGTAACAGGAAGCTCAATCCTTCCACTCTCTTCCTTTGGGTGCATGCTAACTCTCAAATTCCCAGAGGAAGCCCAACAAAGCTGTCTAATACAAGTGGGGTGAAGAGATAGAGATGTTTACCGCAAACTCATGAACTGCAGCACATACAGTAACAATGGGCCTCATGGCAACCAGACTCCGCAGGCTCCCATTCAGCCAGAGAGGAATTCAAAGCAACACACATAACGCATGTCATCATCAACAAGACCTGAAATATCTGGGACATTTTTCTAAATGGCTGAAAGCCAGCTTGGACAATGCAATGCAGGGGAAGTGCTTTCTGAACAGAAAGTGAGCAAATATGAGTTCTAGCCCCATTTCTATTATTAATTGATACAGACAAGTTTCTTCGCGTTACTGGGATTTGTTTCTATAAAACGATAGGCTAAAGAGAATAGACCCTGATTGCTCTCTCTATCCCTTCAGTCTAAATACGTAGGACCCCTGAGACACACTGCTAAACAATTTCAAAAGAATTTTGTTTTAAACCTAGATTGACCACCAAGTTGACTGTTTCTGTGCCTGTGTTCTCCGACCCTACCTCCTCATCTATTATAATGAATGAACTGACTGTGCTCCTCAGATTAACTCCTCCAGTGATTCACTGGTCTCCAGACTTTCTCCCTTCTTTTTCTTACACTACCTTCATATCATCATATAAACACATTGTTATTTTTCTCATCTTAAGAAAAAATCTTATATTCCCTCTTCTGACCACATTTCACTCCATTTCTCTCTTCCTTAAAATCAAATTTCCCAAAAGATTTGTTTACTCTCAGTCTTTCCAATTTCTCTCTCCACTCTTACTTAAAGATACTTCTCTCAAGTCTTAACCTCCACAAAACTCTATTGAAACTGCTCTTGTTAAGATGAATAATGAGCTCTAGAGATCTGCAGTACAACACTGCACCTGTAGTCAGCAATAACATACTCTCCATTAAAAAATCTGTTAAGAGGGTAGATCTCATGTTAAATGTTCTTACCACAATAAAATTTTAAAAATTAATGAACAATGAGCTATGTTGCTATAACCCAAGTTCAATTCTCAGTCTTCATCTTATTTAATCTTGCTATAACCCAAGTTCAATTCTCAGTCTTCATCTTATTTAATCTATCATCAGCATTTGGTGGAATTGATCATATAATCCTCCTTCCTGAGACACTTTTTTCATTTTCTTCAGTTGAGGTGAAGAAACTCCATACCTCCCTAATATTAGTCTAGCTGTGTCTTTTTATCTCTAAGATAGACTTAAGATAATGGACAAGTATTCACTAATATTTAATTGTTGAACATTTACTGCATGTTTGGGTATGTGGAACATGCTAAAATGAACCAGACATTGATTCTGCCATAAAAGAGATTCAAATCCAGAGGAAGAGATAAGATATTAAGGTGAATGATTATGATGCAAAGTACTGATATAAGATTTTAAAGAAGAATACAGATTTGGTGCAACTAGAATTAAAAAGATATATTTATGGTGATCAGGCGAACTTCATGAGAAGGTAGGTTACACATGGGAAGAATTTTGATAAACAAGGGCAGTAGAGAAAAGCATTCAGGAAATAGAAAATAAGTATGACTACATCTGGGAAAGAAGAGAAAGTGTAGGGCAGGTCCCAGAAATAGCAAGCCAGTTGCCCAGTTTGGCTGGAAGTAAGAAATACAAAGAAGAACACTGGGAAATCTGGTTGATGTGTGGAGGTGTGAATTAAGTTTTGGATGTTGTAAAGTTGAAGGGTTAACAGAAGAGCAAAGTTTCTGTTGTCTAGAAGAAAGCTGAAAGTATGGAATTGGAGTGAGTCAAAGCTTTTGATGGAGACCTAGAATATGCAGAATAGAGGTTGCCAGAAAAGCCATGGCATGACCAAGGGAGAAAGTGCAGACAAAAGAGATAAAGAGTAAAGGTGAAATTATTGAAGATTATTTCTGTATGTGGCTTTCTCAATATATATTGGTAGTGAAATTTCACTATATTCAAATTCACATTTAGTCAGTAATTTGGCAAATACTTATTGAGCACCAATTATTCTATGGGGGATGCTGACGTGAAATAAACAGATGGGGTTCCTGTCCTCAAGGATCACTTGTTCTAGTAGAAGATAATAAACACATAAAACAAATACATTCATGAGAAAATTTCAAGTATTGATAAGAAAATAAAATATGTATCTGTGATATAGAGTGGAGGAGAGTAATAGTCTGTTTTTTAACTATCTTATAAAATAACAACTACCATGTATGGAGAACACAACTTTACCTATACTATTTATTCAAGCCTTAGTAAACCCTCAATTTTACAGAAAAAAGCAAGGCTTATAGAATTTAAATTATTTTCGCAAGTGCACACAGCAAGCCAAGTGACAAAGCAGATATTTGTATCAAGGTTCATCTGACCAAAAGACTACACTCAACTACGGTGAATTTCTTCTTTCTAAATGTTTGCTTTATCCCTGAGAAGATTATACTACCACTTCCAGGTTCTGTAAGGCATTTGCTTTGAGTTTGTTTTCCTTCTGTGTTCATGAGCTTGTTACCGACCACATTCTCTTTCATCCTGCTTGCTGTGACTAAGGACGTGAAGCTGAAAGCCAGCTGTTCAAGGTTATTGTATAAGTCTTCTATTGCTATGCCACCCCAAACTTAGTGAATTATAATATTAACATTGCATTATTCTTCAAAATTGCTTGGGCACTTCTGCTGCTGCTCTTGCCTTGGATTACTCATGCAGCTGCAGTCAGTTAGGGGCTTGGTAGGGGTGACTAATCTCAGCTAAGATGGCTAGAATAGGCAGGATAACTGGACTTCTCTTTCCACATGGCCCTTCATCCTAGGTCTCTGCATATGATAAAAAAGAGTTCCAAAGGCGCAAGAGTGGAATCTGTAAGATTCTTAAGGCCAGGGATCAGAAATCATACAACTATTTTCTGTCATTCTATTAGTTCTAGCAAGTTAGAGGGCTAGCCCAGAAACCAGGGAGGATAAACTAGACTCCATCACTTGATGGGAAGAGCTGAAAACGATTGGTAGCATTTTTTTTTTAATTTTGAAAATTATTTTTTTAACATCTTTATTGGAGTATAATTGTTTACACTGTTGTGTTAGTTTCTGCTGCACAACAAAGCGAACCATTATTTCTATACATACATCCTCATATCCCCTCCCTCTTGCGTCTTCCTCCCATCCTCATTATCTCACCCATCAAGGTGGTCACAAAGAACCAAGCTGATCTCCCTGTGCTATGCTGCTGCTTCCACTAGTTATCTATTTTGCATTTGGTAGTGTATATATGACCATGCCACTCTCTCAATTCATCCCAGCTTACAATTACCCCTCCCCACATCCTCAAGTCTATTCTCAGTGTCTTTATTACTGTCCTGCCCTTAGGTTCTTCAGAACCATTTGTTTTTAGATTCCATATATATGTGTTAGCATATGGTATTTGTTTTTCTCTTTCTGACTTACTTCACTCTGTATGACAGACTCTAAGTCCATCCATCTCACTACAAATAACTCAATTTCGTTTCCTTTTATGGCTGAGTAATATTCCATTGTATATATGTGCCACATCTTCTTTATCCATTCATCTTACAAGGGATACTTAGGTTGCTTCGATGTCCTGGCTATTGTAAATAGTGCTGCAATGAATATTGTGGTACATGACTCTTTTTGAATTATGGTTTTCTCAGGGTATATGCCCAGTAGTGGGATTGCTGGGTCACATGGTAGTTCTATTTTTAGTTTTTTAAGGAACCTCCATACTGTTCTCCACAGTGGCTGTAGCAATTTACATTCCCACCAACACTGCAGGATGGTTAGCTTTTCTCCACACCCTATCCAGCATTTATTGTTTGTAGATTTTTTTGATGATGGTCATTCTGACTGGTGTGAGGTGATACCTCGTAGTTTTGAGGTGCATTTCTCTTATAATTAGTGATGTTGAGCATCTTTTCATATGCCTCTTGGCCATCTGTATGTCTTCTTGGGAGAAATGTCTATTTAGGTCTTCTGCCCATTTTTGGATTGGGTTTTTTGTTTTTTTGATATTGAGCTGCATGAGCTGTTTGTATATTTAGGAGATTAATCCTTTGTCAGTTGCTTCACTTGCAAATATTTTCTACCATTCTGAGTGTTGTTTTTTTCGTCTTGTTTATGGTTCCCTTTGCTGTGCAAAAGCTTTTAAATTTCATTAGATCCCACTTGTTTATTTTTGTTTTTATTTCCATTTCTCTAGGAGGTGGGTCAAAAAGGATCTTGCTGCGATTTATGTCATAGAGTGTTCTGCCTATGTGTTCCTCTTAGAGTTTTGTAGTGTTGGGCCTTATATTTAGGTCTTTAATCAATTCTGAGTTTATTTTTGTGTATGGTGTTAGGGAGTGTTCTAATTTCATTCTTTGACATGTAGCTCTCCAGTATTCCCAGCACCACTAATTGAAGAGGCTGTTTCATCTCTATTGTAATTCTTGACTCCTTTTTCAAAGAAAAGGTGACCATATATGCGTGGGTTTATCTCTGAGCTTTCTATCCTGTTCCATTGATGTATATATCAGTTGTTGTGCCAGTACCATACTGTCTTGATTACTGTAGCTTTGTAGTATAGTCTGAAGTCAGGGAGCCTGATTCCTCCAGCTCCGTTTTTCTTTCTCAAGATTACTTTGGCTATTCGGGGTCTTTTGTGTTTCCATAAAAATTGTGAATTTTTTTTGTTCTAATTCTGTGAAAAATGCCATTGGTAGTCTGATAGAGATTACATTGAATCTGTAGAATGTTTTGGGTAGTATAGTCATTTTCACAATGTTGATTCTTCCCATTCAAGAGCATGGTATATCTCTCCATCTGTCTGCATCGCCTTTAATTTCTTTCCTCAGTGTCTGTTAGTTTTCTGCATACAGGTCTTTTGTCTCTTTAGCTAGGTTTATTCCTAAGTATTTTATTCTTTTTGTTGCAATGGTAAATGGGAGTGTTTCCTTAATTTCTTTTTCAGATATTTCATCATTAGTGTATAGGAATGCAAGAGATTTCTGTACATTAATTTTGTACCCAGTTATTTTACCAAGTTCATTGATTACCTCTAGTAGTTTTCTGGTAGCATCTTTAGGTTTCTCTATGTATAGTATCTTGTCATCTGCAAACAGTGACAGTTTTACATCTTCTTTTCTGATTTGGATAACTTCTTTTTCTTTTTCAACTCAGACTGCTGTGGCTAAAACTTCCAAAACTATGTTGAATAATAGCAGTGAGAGTGGGAACCTGGTGTTTTTCCTGATCTTAGTGGAAGTGGTTTCAGTTTTTCACCTTTGAGAATGATGTTGGTTGTGGGTTTGTCAAATATGGCCTATATTATATTGAGGTAAGTTCCCTCTATGCCTACTTTCTGGAGAGTTTTTATCATAAATGAGTATTGAATTTTGTTGAAAGCTTTTTCTGCATCTTTTGAGATTATCATATGGTTTTTATCCTTCAGTTTGTTAACATGGTTTATCACATTGATTGATTTGCATATATTGAAGAATCCTTGCATCCCTGGATAAACCCCACTTGATCATGGTTTATGATCCTTTTAATGTGTTGTTGGATTCTGTTTGCTAGTATTTTGTTAAGGATATTTGCATCTATGTTCATCAGTGATATTGGCCTGTAGTTTCCGTATTTGTGATATATTTTTCTGGTTTTGATATCAGGGTGATTCTGACCTTGTAGAATGAGTTCTGATGTCTTCCTCCCTCTGCTATACTTTGGAAGAGTTTGAGAAGGATAGGTGCTAGCTCTTCTCTAAGGGTCTGATAGAATTTGCCTGTGAAGCCATTTGGTCCTTGGCTTTTGTTTGTTGGAGGATTTTTAATCACAGTCTCAATTTCCAGTGCTTGTGATCAATCTGTTTATATTTTCTATTTCTTCCTGGTTCAGTCTCGGAAGTTTGTGTTTTCCTAAGAATTTGTCCATTTCTTCCAGGTTGTCTGTTTTATTGATATATAGTTGCTTGTAGTAATCTCTCAAGATCCTTTGTATTTCTGCAGTGTCAGTTGTTACTTTTCCTTTTTCATTTCTAATTCTATTGATTTGAGTCTTCTCTCTTTTTTTTCTTGATGAGTCTGGCTAATGGTTTATCAATTTTGTTTATCTTCTCAAAGAACCAGCTTTTAGTTTTATTGATCTTTGCTATTGTTTCCTTCATTTCTTTTTCTTTTACTTCTGTTCTGCTCTTTATGATTTCTTTCCTTCTACTAAGTTTGGATTTTTTTGTTCTTCTTTCCCTAATTGCTTTAGGTGTAAGATTAGGTTGTTTATTTGAGATTTTTTTGTTTCTTGAGGTATGATTCTATTGCTATAGACATCCCTCTGAGAGCTGTTTTTGCTGCATCCCACAGGTTTTGTGTCATCGTGTTTTCATTGTCATTTATTTCTAGGTATTTTTAAATTTCTTCTTTGATTTCTTCAGTGTTCTTAGTTATTTAGTAGCATATTGTTTAGCCTCCATGTTTTTGTATGTTTTAAAGTTTTTTCCTGTAGTTCATATCTAGCCTCATAGCTTTGTGGTTGGAAAAAGTACTTGATATGATTTCAATTTTCTTAAATTTACCAAGGCTTGATTTGTGACCAAGATATGATCTATCCTGGAGAATGTTCCATGAGCACTTGAGAAGAAAGTGTATTCTGTTGTTTTTGGATAGAATTTCCTATAAATAACAATTAAGTCCATCATGTTTAATGTGTATTTAATGCTTGTGTTTCCTTATTTATATTCATTTTGGATGATCTGTCCATTGGTGTAAATGAGGTGTTAAAGTCCCCTACAATGCTTGTGTTACTGTTGATTTTCCCTTTTATGGCTGTTAGCATTTGCCTTGTGTATTGAGGTGTTCCTATGTTGGGTGCATAAATATTTACAATTGTTATATCTTCTTCTTGCATTTATCTCTGATCATTATGTAGTGTCCTTTTTCATCTCTTGTAATAATCTATTTTAAAGTCTATTTTGTCTGATAAGAGAATTGCTACTCCAGCTTTCTTCTGATTTCAATTTGCATGGAATATCTTTTTCCATCCCCTCACTTTCAGTCCGTATGTGTCCCTAGGTCTGAAGTGGGTCTCTTGTAGACAGCATATATATGGGTCTTGTTTTGTATCCATTCATCCAGTCTATGTCTTTTGGTTGGAGGATTTAATCTATTTATCTTTAAGGTAATTCTCGATATGTATATTCCTATTACCATTTTCTTAATTGTTTTGGGTTTGTTATTGTAGGTCTTTTCCTTCTCTTGTGTTTCCTTCCTAGAGAAGTTCCTTTAGCATTTGTTGTAAAGCTGGTTTGGTGATGCAGAGTTCTCTTAACCTTTTCTTGTCTGTAGAGTTTTTAATTTCTCCATCAAATCTGAATGAGATCCTTGCTGGGTAGAGTAATCATGGTTGTAGCTTTTTCCCTTTCAGCACTTTAAATATGTCCTGCCACTCCCTGCTGGTTTGCAGAGTTTCTCCTGAAAGATCAGCTGTTAACCTTATGGTGATTCCCTTGTATGTTATTTGTGTCTTTTCCCTTGTTGCTTTTAATATTTTTTCTTTGTATTTAATTTTTGATAGCTTGATTAATATGTGTCTTGTTGTGTTTCTCCTTGGATTTATCCAGTATGGAGCTCTCTGTGCTTTCTGAACTCGATTGACTATTTCCTTTCCCATGTTAGGGACGTTTTCAATTCTAATCTCTTCAAATATTGTCTCAGTCCCTTTCTTATTCTCTTCTACTGGGACTCTTATAATTCGAGTGTTGCTGTATTTAATGTGGTCCCAGAGGTCTCTTAGATTGTCTTCAATTCTTTGCATTCTTTTTTCTTCTTTCTGCTCTGCGGTATTTATTTCCACTATTTTATCTTCCAGGTCACTTATCCATTCTTCTGCCTCTGTTATTCTGCTATTGATTCCCTCTAGAGATCTTTTTATTTCTTTTATTTTGTTGTTCTTCATTGTTTGCTTGCTCTCTAGTTTTTCTAGGTCTTTGTTAAATGTTTCTTGTATTTTCTCCATTCTATTTCCAAGATTTTGTATCATCTTTACTATCATTACTCTGAATTCTTTTTCAGGTAGACTCTTATTTCCTCTTCATTTGATTGGTTTGGTGGGTTTTTACCTTGCCCCTTCATCTGCTGCATATTTCTCTGTCTTATTTTGTTTAACTTACTGTGTTTGGGGTCTGCTTTTCACAAGCTGCAGGTTTGTAGTTCCCATTGTATTAGATGTCTGTTCCCAGTGGGTATGGTTGGTTCAGTGGGTTGCATAGGCTTCCTGGTCTAGGGGACTGGTGCCTGTGTTCTGGTGGGTGGGGCTGGATCTTGTCTTTCTAGTGGGCAGGACCACATTGGTGGTGTGTTTTGGGGTGTCTGTGAACTTAGTGTGATTTTAGCCAGGCTCTCTGCTAATGAGTATGGTTGTGTTCCTGTCTAGTTAGCTGTTTGGCATAGGACGTCTAGCACTGGAGTTTGCTTGTCATTGTATGGAGCTGGGTCTTAGCGTTGAGAGAGATCTCTGGGAGAGATCTCGATAAATGATATTACGTGGGTCTGGGAGGTCTTTGGTGGTCCAATGTCCTGAACTTGGCTCTACCACCTCAGAATCTTAGGCCTGACTCCTGGCCAAAGCACCAAGATCCTGTCAGCTATATGGCTCAGAAGAAAAGGGAGAAAAAAAGAAAGAAAAAAAATTATTAAAATAGAAAAATTAAATATTATAATAATAAAAAAGAATAGAGCAACCAAACCAATAAACAAATCCACCAATGATAACAAGCATTAAAAAATATACTAAGATAAACCTAAATATCAGAAACAACTCAGTCACAGACAGCAAACCCTAAGTCTACTGTTGCTCCCAAAGCCCCCCACCTCTATTTTGGGTTGATTTGTTTTCTATTCACGTATTCCACAGTTGCAGGGTACATCAAGTTGATTGTGGGGATTTAATCCTCTACTCCTGAGGTTGCACTCGGAAATTTCCCTTTCTCTCCTTTTTTCGCACAGCTCCTGGGTTTCAGCTTTGGTTTTCTCCCCACCTCTGCATGTAGGTCACCCTCAGCCATCTGTTCCTGCCCAGACAGGATGGGGTTAAAGCAGCAGCTGATTAGGTGGCTCTGGGTCATTCAGGCCAGTGGGTGGGTGGGGCACAGTAGTTATATTTGGAATGTGGGGTGAGCCATCAGTGGCATAGGTTGGCATGACGTTGCAACAGCCTGAGGCACATCGTGTGTTCTCCTGGGGAACTTGTCCCTGGATCATGGGACCCTGGCAGTAACGTGCTGCACAGGCTCCTGGTGGGGTGTGGATAGTGACCTGTGCTTGCACACAGGATTCTCGGTAGCTGCAGCAGCAGCTTTAGCATTTCATACCCGTCTCTGCGGTTTAAGCTGATAGCCAAGGCTCACGCCTGTCTCTGGAACTCTTTTAAGCAGTGCTCTGCCTTCTGTGGGCAGACAGGGAAGGAATCCCCTCTCCTCACACACCCTGAAACAACAGTGTCTTGGCTCTCTAGCAGGTCCAGGGTTTTTCCCAGACTCCCTCCTGGTTAGCTCTGGTGCACTGGTCCCCTTCAGGCTGTGTTCATACAGCTAACCCCAGTCCTCTCACTGGGATCTGACCTCTGAAACCCGAGACTCAGCTCCCAGCCCCCACCCACTCCAGTGGGTGAGCAGACAAGCCTCAGGATTGTGAGTACTGGTCAGCACTGATCCTCTGTGCAGGAATCTCTCCACTTTGCCCTCTGCACCCCTGTTGCTGCACTCTCCTCTGTGGCTCCAAAGCTTCCCCCCACCCACCCCTTGTCTCCACCAGTGAAGGAGCTTCCTAGTGTGTGGAAAATTTTCCTCCTTCACAACTCCCTCCCAGAGGTGCAAGTCCCATCCTTATTTTTTTTCTCTGTTTTTTCTTTTGCTCTACCCAGGTACATGGGGTTTTTCTTGCCTTTTGGGAATTCTGAGGTCTTCTGCCAGCGTTCAGTAGTTGTTCTTTAGGAGTTGTTCCACATGTAGATGTATTTTTGATGTATTTGTGAGGAAGAAGGTGATCTCCACTTCTAACTCCTCTGTCATCGTGAAGGTCCCCTAGCTCAGTAAGACTTTATGCCGTTTGTCTGCTGATGGGCGTGGTTTTGTTCCCCCCTGTTGGTTGTTTGGCCTGAGGTTTCCCAGCATTGGAGCCTACAGGCTGTTGGGTAGAGCTAATGGCAGCCACCAGGAGGGCTCACACCAATGAGTACTCCCCAAAATTGCTCTGCCACTGTCTTTGTCCCTGCAGTGAGCCCCAGCCACCCCTTGCATCTGCAGGAGATCCTCCAATACTAGCAGGTCGGTCTGGCCCAGTATTTTATGGGATCACTGCTTTTTTCCTCTGGTCCTGGTGTGCATGGATCCCTGTGCACACTCTCCAATAGTGGAGTCTCTGTTTCCCCCAGTCCTGTGTAATTCCTGCAATCAAACCCTGCTGGCCTTCAAAGCCAGATTCTCTGCAGCCTCTCTTCCCATTGCTCGACCCCCAGGCTGGGAAGCCTGATGTGGGGCTCAGAACTTTCACTCCAATGGGAGAACTTCTGTGGTATAATTATTTTCCCTGTGGGTATGGGATTTGATTTTATCATGATTGTGCCCCTCTTATCATCCTGTTGTGGCTTCTTTTTGTCTTTGGATGTAGAGTATCTTTCTTGGTAGGTTTCAACGTTTCTTGTCAATAGTTGTTCAGCAGTTAGTTGTGATTCTGGTGTTCTTGTAAGAAGGGGTGAGTGCTTGTCTTAGTCCACCATCTTGAGCTAATGATCCCCTCACGGAGTTTGTAAGTCTGGTGAATGAAAAATGGCTACAAATGTTTTATAACTCCTCTCATCAAGAAGTGGAGTCTTTTTCTTCACTTCTTGGTATGGTCCAGTCCTGTGTCATGCTTTGACCTATAGAAAGCATGCAAGGGAAATGACATGTGACTTCTAAGTTCTGGCTTCAATAGGCTTTATATCTTCCTCTCTCACTCTCTTGGCCCATTTTTTCCATGATGTGATGTAAGTTTATATAGAAAAAGAGACCAAGCCATTTCACTTATTCAGCCATTCCAGGTGAGTGCCTAGTCTTATGAGTGACGCCCTCTTATATCATCCAACCAGAGCTAAGCTGAAAGCTGGTTACTTTTTGACCCACAAGTTGCTACAAACCCAATTTATGCCTATATTAGAAGTAAGACCAGAATCATTGCCTGGTCAACCCACAGATATCTTGAGATATAATACTTTTTAAAATGCAATAAATTTTGGGTGGCTTGGTATGTAGAAGTTGATAACTAATAGAGAAATTTTATTATAATGTTACTCCCTAGAAATAGGATATCTGGTAACAAAAACATAAGTTATTTATTCTTGGCTTTGGCACCAAATGACAGGTAAAAGCTGAAAAAATGGTGAGGGGTTTGTTAGCAAAGGCTGGTAAGTTGATGAACAAACTGTTAATGGGATCTGAAATGATGTACATCTACGTTTTGTACTTTTGCCTACAATAATTTGGAAGCTAGGAAATGTATCTAATGAACGTGTGTATCTGGCAAAGGAGATTTCCTGGCCTAATTTTAAAATATTAATTGACCTTTTTTAACTATGTATAATGTTATAGGAGGAGAGAAATAAACTAAACAAGGAGAAATATAGTTTTTAAGCAGAGTTTAGAAAAAACATAGACAGCCCTAGATTTGCTGGTTGGATTATAGAACTTCTTCTCATCCTTAGTCTCTACAGCCAGGAAAAATTCCCTCAGAAGGAAATGGCCTTGGGTAAGAATTCCAACTGTGTGACTCTAAAACGTTTTTTGAGACCATGGATTTAACACAGTCCCTGACAAAACACCTCAACTAGACAAAAACAATCTTAGGGGCATTTTCTCATGGTGTTAGCCCACAGTAAAGAGGGCTCTGTCTCAAAAAGAACTATAAGTATGGCTTTGGGCACATGGAGTGAATCCCAATCATATTTATAGTAAAAACACAAAAGTGTTAAGGGCATTATTTCAGCTTGGACTAGAAGAGCAAGAGACTGTTCAACATGAAAACATATTTCTGAGATTCCATTTTCTATGATCAGTAAGTAGGACTAGACAGCTACTCAGCTATAAACACACAATCATTGTAGGGGACTTTAACACCTGACTTTCACCAATGGACAGATCATCCAAAGTGAAAATAAATAAAGAAACACAAGCTTTAAATGATACATTAAACAACATGGACTTAATTGATATTTATAGGACATCCCATCCAAAAATAACAGAATACACTTTTTTCTCAAGGGCTCATGGAACATTCTCCAGGACAGATCATATCTTGGGTCACAAATCAAGCCTTGGTAAATTTAAGAAAATTGAAATCATATCAAGAATCTTTTCCGACCACAACGCTATGAGACTAGATATCAATTACAGGGAAAAAACTGTAGAACATACAAACACATGGAGGCTAAATAATACATTACTAAATAAACAAGAGATCACTGAAGAAATCAAAGAGGAAATCAAAAAATACCTAGTAATAAATGACAATGAAAACATGATGACCTAAAACCTATGAGATGCAGCAAAAGCAGTTCTATGAGGGAAGTTTATAGCAATAAAACCCTACTTCAAGAAACAAGAAAAATCTTAAATAAACAACCTAACCTTACACCTAAAGCAATTAGACAAAGAACAACAACAACAACAACAAAAACCCGACAAAGGTAGCCAAAGGAGAGAAATCATAAAGATCAGAGCAGAAAAAAATGAAAAAGGAAAGAAGGAAATATAACAAACATCAATAAAACTAAAAGCTGGTTCTTTGAGAAGATAAACAAAATTGATAAACCATTAGCCAGACTCATCAAGAAAAAAAGGGTGAAGACTCAAATCCACAGAATTAGAAATGAAAAAGGTGAACTAACAACTGACACTGCAGAAACAGAAAGGATCAAGAGAGATTACTACGAGCAGTTTTATGCCAATAAAATGGACAACCTGGAAGAAATGGACAAATACTTAGAAAAGCAAAACCTTCTGAGACTGACCAAGAAGAAAGAGAAAATATGAACAGACCAATCGCAAGCACTGAAACTGGATTCTGATTAAAAATTTTCCAACAAACAAAAGCCCAGGACCAGATGGTTTCACAGGAGAATTCTATCAAACATTTAGAGAAGAGCTAACACCTATCCTTCTCAAACTCTTCCAAAGTATAGCAGAGGGAGGACCACAACCAAACTCATTCCACGAGGCCACCATCACCCTAATACCAAAACCAGACAAAGAGGTCACAAAAACAGAAAACTACAGGCCAATATCACTGATGAACATAGATCCAAAATCCTCAACAAAGTACTAGCAAACAGAATCCAACAACACATTAAAAGGATCACACATCATGATCAAGTGGGGTTCATCCCAGGAACACAAGGATTCTTCAATATATGCAAATCAATCAATATGATACACCATAGTAAAAAACTGAAAGATAAAGTAGATATGATAATCTAAATAGATGCAGAAAAAGCCTTCACAAAAACTCAACACCCATTTATGATAAAAACTCTCCAGAATGTAAGCATAGACGGAACCTAGGTAAACATAATAAAGGCCATATATGACAAACCCACAGCCAACATCGATCTCAATGGTGAAAAACTGAAAACATTTCCACTAAGACCAGGCAAAAGACAAGGTTGCCCACTCTCACCGCTATTATTAAACACAGTTTTGGAAGTTTTAGTCACAGCAATCAGAGAAGAAAAAGAAATAAAAGGAATCCAAATCAGAAAATAAGAAGTAAAACTGTCACTGTTTGCAGATGAGATGATACTCTACATAGAGCATCCTAAGGATGTTACCAGAAAACTACTAGAGCTAATCAATGAATTTGGTAAAGTACCAGGATACAAAATTAACGCACAGAAATCTCTTGCATTCCTATACACTAATGATAAAAAAATCTGAAAGAGAAATTAAGGCAACATTCCCATTTACCATTGCAACAAAAAGAATAAAATACTTAGGGATAAACCTACCTAAAGAGACAAAAGACCTGTATGCAGAAAACTATAAGACACTGATGAAAGAACTTAAAGACGATACAAATAGATAGAGAGATATACCATGTTCTTGGAATGGAAGGATCAACATTGTGAAAATGACTATACTACTCAAAACAATGTACAGATTCAATGCAATCTCTATCAGACTACCAATGGCATTTTTTACAGAACTAGAACAAAAAATTTCATAATTTGCATGGAAACACAAGAGACCCCGAATAGTCAATGCAAACTTGAGAAAGAAAAACGGAGCTAGAGGAATCAGACTCCCTGACTTCAGACTATACTACAAAGCTACAGTAATCAAGACAGTATACTACTGGCACAAAAATAGAAATAAAGATCAATGGAACAGGATAGAAAGCCCAGAGATAAACCCACGCACATATGGTCACCTTATCTTTGATAAAGGAGGCAAGAATATACAGTGGAGATAAAACAGCCTCTTCGATTAGTGGTGCTGGAAAACTGAAGAGCTACATATAAAAGAATGAAATTAGAACACTACCTAACACCTTACACAAAAATAAATTCAAAATTGATTAAAGACCTAAATGTAAGGCCCAACACTACAAAACTCTAAAAGGAACACTTAGGCAGAACACTCTATGACATAAATCACAGCAAGATCCTTTTTGACCCTCCTCCTAGAGAAATGGAAATAAAAACAGAATTAAACAAATGTGATCTAATGAAACATAAAAGTTTTTGCACAGAAGGAAACCATAAACAAGATGAAAAAACAACCCACAAAATGGGAGAAAAATTTGCAAAAGAAGCATCTGAGAAAGGATTATCCTACAAAATATACAAGCAGCTCATGCAGGTCAATATAAAAAAAACAAACAACCCAATATGAAAATGGGCAGAAGACCTAAATAGACATTTCTCCAAAGAAGATATGCAGATTGCCAACAAAAACATGAAAGGATGCTCAACATCACTAATCATTAGAGAAATGCAAATCAGAACTACAATGAGGTATCACTTCACACCGGTCTGAATGGCCATCATCAAAAAATCTACAAACAATAAATGCTGGAGAAGGTGTGGAGAAAAGGGAACCCTCCTGCACTGTTTTTGGGAATGTAAATTGATACAGCCACTATGGAGAACAGTATGGAGGGTCCTTAAAAAACTAAAAATAGCACTACCATAAGACCCAGCAATCCCACCACTGGGCATATAACCTGAGAAAACCATAATTCAAAAAGAGTCATGTACAGCAGTGTTCATTACAGCTGTATTTACAATACCCAGGACATGGAAGCAACCTGTGTCCATTGACAGATGAATGGGTAAAGAAGATGTGGTACATATATACAATGGAATATTACTCAGCCATAAAAAGAAACGACATTGAGTTATTTGTAGTGAGGTGGTTGGACA
This sequence comes from Eschrichtius robustus, assembly GCF_028021215.1. Taxonomy (NCBI): domain Eukaryota; kingdom Metazoa; phylum Chordata; class Mammalia; order Artiodactyla; family Eschrichtiidae; genus Eschrichtius; species Eschrichtius robustus. Next base: position 31,777,269 of record NC_090836.1, read on the forward strand.
TAGAGTCTGTCATACAGAGTGAAATAGTCAGAAAGAGAAAAAAATACCGTATGCTAACACATATATATTGAATCTTAAAAAAAAAAAAGGTTCTGAAGAACCTAGGGGCAGGACAGGAATAAAGACGCAGATGTATAGAATGGACTTGAGGACAAGGGGAGGGGTAATGGTAAGCTGGGACGAAGTGAGAGAGTGGCATGGACTTATATATACTACCAAATGTAAAATAGATAGCTAGTGGAAAGAAGCTACATAGCACAGGGATATCAGCTTGGTGCTTTGTGACCACCTACAGGGGTGGAATAGGGAGGGTGGGAGGGAGAGGCAAGAGGGAGGAGATGTGGGGATATATGTATATGTACGGCTGATTCACTTTGTTATAAAGCAGAAACTAACACACCATTGTAAAGCAATTATATTCCAATATAGATGTTAAAAAAAAAAGGATAGGTGTTAGCTCTTCTCTAAATGTTTGATAGAACTTGCCTATGAAGACATCTGGTGCTGCGCTTTTGTTTGTTGGAAGATTTTTAATCACAGTTTCAATTTCATTACTTGTGATTGGTTTGTTCATATTTTATATTTCTTCCTGGTTCAGTCTTGGAAAGTTGTGCTTTTCTAAGAATTTGTCCATTTCTTCCAGGTTGCCCATTTTATTGGTTTGTAGTTGCTTGTAGTATTCTCTTATGATCCTTTGTATTTGTGCATTGTCAGCTGTAATTTCTCCTTTTTAATATCTAATTTTATTGATTTGAGTCCTGTCCCTTTTTTTTCTTGATGAGTCTGGCTAAATGTTTATCAATTTTGTTTCTTTTCTCAAAGGACCAGCTTTTAGTTTCATTTATCTTTGCTATTGTTTTCTTCATTTCTATTTAGTTTATTTCTGCTCTGATCTTTATGATTTCTTTCCTTCTACTAAATTTTGGGGTTTTTTCATCTTTCTCTTGTTGTTTCATGTGTAGAGATAGGTTGTTTATTTGAGATTTTTCTTCTTTCATAATGTAGGCTTGTATTACTATAAACTTCTCTCTTAGAACTTCTTTTGCTGTATCCCATAGGTGTGGGGTCTTGTTTTTGTTGTCATTTGTCTCGGTATTTTTTTTATTTCTTCTTTGATGTCTTCCGTGATCCACTGATTATTTAATAGCCTATTTTTTTTAGCCTCCATGTGTTTGTGTTTTTTGTTTTTTTTTTCTATATTTGATTTCTAATCTCATAGAGTTGTGGTCAGAAAAGATGCTTGATATGATTTCAATTTTCTTAAATTTACTGAGGCTTGATTTGTGACCCAAGATGTGATCTACCCTGGAGAATGTTCTGTGTGCACTTGAGAAGAAAGTGTATTCTGCTGCTTTTGAATGGAATGTCCGATAAATATCAGTTAAGTCTATGTGATCCAATGTGTCATTTAAGACCTGTGTTTCCTTACTGATCTTCTGTCTGGATGATCTGTCTGTTACTGTAAGTGGGGTGTTAAATTTCCTCACTATTATTGTGTTAGTGTCAATTTCTCCCTTTATGGCTGTTAATATTTGCCTTATATATTAAAGTGCTTCTATGTTAGGTGCATATATATTTACAGTTGTTCTATCTTCTTCTTAGATTGATCCCTTGATCATTATGTAGTGTCCTCTCTTGTCTCTTGTAATAGTGTTTATTTTAAAACTATTTTGTCTGATATGAATATTGCTACTCCAGCTTTCTTTTGATTTCCTTTTGCATGGGATATCTTTTTACATCCCCTCACTTTCAGTCTGTTTGCCTCCATAGATCTGAAGTGGGTCCCTTGTAATCAGCATATATTGGGTCTTGTTTTTGTATCCATTCAGCCAGTCTGTGTCTTTTGGTTGGAGCATTTAATCCATTTACATTTAAGTTAATTATCAATATGTATGTATCTATTACCATTTTCTTAATTATTTTGGGTTTGTTTTTTTTAGGTCTTTTTATTCTCTTGTGTTTCTCACCTAGAGAATTTCCTTTAGCGTTTGTTGTAAAGCTGGTTTGGTTGTGCTGAATTCTCCTAGCTTTTGCTTGTCTGTAAAGCTTTTGATTTTTCCATCAAACCTGAATGAAATCCTTGCTGGGTTGTACGTTTTTCCCTTTCATCACTTCAAAAATATCCTGCCACTTCCTTCTGACCTGCAGAGTTTCTGCTGAAAAATCAGCTGATAACCTTATG